>NW_021604642.1:2430048-2440495 GCF_004785775.1 Grammomys surdaster | reverse complement strand
CTTCCTTCCTTCCTTCCTTCCTTCCTTCCTTCCTTCCTTCCTTCCTTCCTTCCTTCCTTCTTTCCATTTTTTTTTATGCCTGACTCATCATTCGGGGATGGTAGAAGTGAAGTTCAGGGTCTTGTACATTCTAGACAACTGAACTACATCCCCAGTCCTTTTTCTAAGGCAAGATCTTACCATATAGTTCTGGACCTTTAACTCAAGGCCATCCTCTCTGATGCTGAGATTCCAGATGCGTTCCTCTATGCCCAGCTCTTTTTTGTTCAATAATATCCAATGAAGTTATCCTCTGGCTTGGGGCCAGTAATTTGTTCATAGGTCATTGCGTTGAGATTCCTAGTTAAAATTTCCTTCAGGAGGGGAGCCTTGTATATGTGCCGTGCTGGAGATGAGCATCTGAGCTTTGAACTGCCGCTGTGATGGGAGGACTGCAGTAATTTAGAAACATGCCTACACTTTCCTTCCTATTTCTTCCATCACAAGGCAATGCTGACTTCTCCCCACTTGGAAGTGAGCAGCTGTAACATCTTTCTTTCCTCTTTATGGAAGTGGAACTCTGTCTTTCACTGTGCACTGGACTTCATATCCTACTGTCAAGTCAAAGACGTCATTCCTATAAACCGACTCTTCCATTCTGGTGCAACCACAAAAGTTTTCTGTCTGATCACACCCCTATGCTTCTCCATACCACAGGCCAACTACCAAGAACTCCCCAGCTGGGTGCTATACAAAGAGTTCTTCTTTTATCGTCTCAACCAATGCTCATTCACTCTTTTCTTATAACTCCCACAGATTGATTTTCTAAAGGAATGCACCCAGGGGGAAGTGGGGCACAGAAGTCCAGAATAAAAAATAAATAAATACAAATGTAAACTGTGCTTATTAATTACTTTGTATTCACAAACTAGTACAGAGGCTGTCCTGTACAAAACACAATCGAGATTGGAAGCAAGGGGCTCACTTAGCAAGGCTGAGGGTGTCAGTCTCTGATATTTGGATGTGATGCTGCAGCTCCTGTTTCTGGATAGATCAGGAGGTGTTTGGCACACTCCATGATTTTAACTGCCTTTGAACAGAATGGCCATGTGGTCCAGCTAGAAGAAGATGAAATGATTTTGTTATGTGTCATGCACTTATTGAAGTTTCATCTCAGGATCCAGAGCCAGGTGAAGCTTTAAAAGGGACCACAGGCCCTTTCTATATTAGATTTTTCCAAAGCCTGAGGAACACATTGCACTGAGTCCTGTTGAATTGCTTCGGCACTTTGATCACCATGGAACGTGGGCAGTCTACCTGCTACAGTTGGAGGGGAGGTGCTGGCTCCACTCAGGCAGGACAACAGAGGCCATTGCTACTGACGCCCTGGCTCATCTTACCCATTATTTTTAAAAATTATTAGTTCATTTCATGCAATGTATTCTGATCCTATTCATCCCAGTACCTCATCTTAACTCCTCCCATATCTGCCTCCACTTCCCTACCCCCTAACTTCATGTTCTTTTAAAAACTTTAATAATGCATTCTAGCATGGTCTCACCATCTTCACAGCTGTCCCCCAGCATCGGCTCTCTCCAAGGGGATGGCTGTAGTCTCTGTCCAGATGCTAGCAAGAACCTGAAGATGGGGTGACTAAGAGAACCTAAGTGGCCTCTATTTCTTTTCTAGGTTCCACCTCATCCCAAAAAGAATTTGAGCTGGATAGCACATTCAAACTCCCATACCTCTGTCCTGGCTCATTTTATGTCAACTCGACACAAGCAAAAATCATCTGAAAGAAGGGAACCTCAATTTAGAAAATGCCTTCGTAAGATCTGGTTGTAGGAAAGACTGTAGGGCATTTTCTTCTTAAGATTTTATTGTTATTACTTTTTATTGAAACTGGATTTTTTTCAGCTGGCCAGTGGTGGTACATGCCTTTAATCCCAGCACTCAGGAGGCAGAGATGGGTGGATCTCTATGAGTTTGAGGCCAGCTTGGTTTACAGGGTGAGTTTCAGGAAAGACAGGACTACATAGGGAAACTCTGTCAAACAAAATTTTTTTTCACACAGAATATTCTGATTATAGTTTCCTCTCCCCCAACTCCTCCCTGATATTTCCCACTTCTCCACCCGACCAAATCCACACATTTTCTTTCTCCCTCTCATTAAACTATAAAAGATTAAAAAATATTAATAAGATAAAATAACAACAAACAAGCCAGATCAGAACAAAACAAACAGAAAAAAGAGACCAATGGAAAAATAGGAAAAAAAAACATATAGACACTAAGACACATTTGCTTACAAAAACCCATTGAAAAAAATTGAAAACATAATATATAAGCAAGAGATTCGTAAAGTTTTTAAAAAGCCCAAACAAAACACAATGAAACAAACAAACAAAAAAGCTCCAAATATTCCAGTGAGTTCATTTACTGTAGAGCATGAGCTCTGCCCTTATTGTGGTTAGTATAACTCAGGAGACTCTGTTGGAGAAAACTAATTTTTCCTTTGCCAATGGTTATTGGAGTTAATTCAGGGTTAGGGATGGGGGGGGGTTGTGTCCTCTTCCTCTCTCAGTGTTGAGACACCAGCTGGCTTAGGCCTATGCAGACCCTGTGCATGCTGCTATAGTCTCTGGGAGTTATTTCATATATACACCAGTCTTTATTTGTAAAATATGAATATCATTGTCTTCTGAGAGTTGCTATGAATAATAATAATGGAGACAATACCCCTTAAGTTCTGAGGATGTTGTCTGGAATTCAGTATCTCTCATCTCTTCTAGCCTTTAGCCATGATTTAATCCCTGTATTTTACTTTATTTTATGTGTACCCATGGTATACACAAAACTTTTAGATGAAAGAGAAACTCTGACTTTACTGTGTTGCTTGGCAATAAATGACAGAGACAGTGGTTGATGACAGTGACTCACAGAAGTCTGGATTGTTCCTGGCTGAAAAAAAAGCAGATGTTTCTTTCCTCAGTTTTATATTGTTGGAGTTTTTGTTTGTTTGTTTTGTATTGAAGCCAATGGCTTGCAAATCACATTCAAAGGAAAGACTGAAAGCAAGGACAAAATAAAAGGATGGATGGAAGGAGGGACACACACACACAAAGAGAGAGAGAGAGAGAGAGAGAGAGAGAGAGAGAGAGAGAGAGAGAGAGAGAGAGATCGATCTACTGGCTAGGCTAGATCATATATAAGTAGGTGAATCTAACTTATTCTAAAAATTAAAGGGCCTTTGTCCTTCTTTACCTAACTAATATGGAAAGGGTGTGCAAACAGTAAATGTAGGAACATTTCTTCTTATTCTAGCTAAAAAAATTAAAAATAGTGATTATTACTAAAGTACAGCTATTTCAAATGAAAACTCTAACAAATTGGCAGATCCAAGCATTATGCATTGCTAGTTGGTAACACAGAAAAGAAAGCAGAACGAGACTCTACACATTACATCCGTCTTGTCAAGTAACATATCAGGGTCTGGAGAGACGGTTCAGCTTTTAAGAAGACTAATTGTTCGTACAGAGGACCCGAGTTGGATTCCTAGCACTCTCTTGATAGTACACAACCATATACAACCCCCGTTCCAAGGGATCCAGTGCCTTCTTTTTTTTATCAGATGTATGGTTTGCAAATAAATTCTCCCAATCTTTAGGTTGTCTCTTCACTCTGTTGCTTGTTTCCTTTGCTCTGAGAAAGTTTTTATTTGGTGTAATTTATGTTTGCTTTCGTTGCCTATGCTTTAGGGATAATATAAAAATATCCGTGTCTAGACCAACATCATAGACCTTTCCTCTTGTGTAAGCAGAAGGTTCCTCCATGATTGAAACACTTTATCTGGAAGGAAGCTCCTTAAAACAAAAGATAAACAACTCAACTCAAACAACTTCAGGAAGTCAGTGAAACTGAGCAGATTCACTAGGATCCTCCCTCCCAAGAGTAAACAATGAAGACATCCAACACTCAGTCTCAGACAAACCAAGCTGTGAAGAGTCAGACTATCAAAGCAACCTGAAAAAAGCAGAAACAGGCTGAACTGTATGGAAGAGGTTTAAAGTAGCTGTGCCACCTGGGAAGGATACTCTCCAATATGTTGAGCTGCCTGCAAGCTGTGCAGCAGGCCAGAGGGGTTCCAGCTTTGGTGAGTAGTACTTTGGTGATGCAGCTGTCTTTGAGTCATTTTTGGTCCTATAAGTAACCTCTCACCCACATTCTTGTAAGTAACCACAGTAAAACTCATTGGTTCACCAAGTTGGACTTTCTATCCATACTTTGGTCTGGTATGGGCTCCTTATCTGCGGCGAGCAGATGTATATGCTGAGTAGCCTCAGGAAAAGTCTTGTCACAAAACACACCCATATTTTCCTCTAGTGGTTTTATAGTTTCAGGTCTTGTGTTTGAATCTTTACTCAGTTTCAGGTTGGTTTTTATACATAATATAATACAAGGAGCTAATTTCACTCACCTGGATATGGCAGGTGCACTACTTCACCACCAGCAATGGATAAGGATTCTGATTTTTTTCATACCTTTGCCACTTTTCCTCATTGGCTGTCTTTTCATCCCCACTACTCTCATAGGTGTGACTTGTTCTCTGCTCTGATTTATACCTCCCTAAGAACTTCTGATGGTGAATATCTTTCTATGTTTATTGGCCATTTATTCAGATACCTTCTTCGGAGAAACACCCATTTAAATCCTTTGCCCATTTTTATATTAGGTTATTTTTTCCTTTGTGTTGTTAAATTTCTTTAAATATTCTGGGTACAAGGTTCTTAGCAGTGATATGATTGGTAAATATTTTCTGCCATTCTGTAAGCTTTCATGTCACTGTATTGGTAACATTCTTTGGTGCATCCATTTTTAGTTTTGATGAAGCCCAATTTATTATTTTTATACAGTTGCTCATGCTTTGAAATCATGTATTAGAAGCCAGTGTCTGAATAAATAAAAGAAAGTAAAATTCCACCTAAAATTCTTCTCAGAGTTTTATATATTTGACTTTGACATCTTTGGCCTATTTTAATTTAAATTCTTGTGTATATTTGAGGTGAGTGTCTATTTTAATTCTGGTGCATGTGGACATCCCTTTATGCCAGAACATTTGTGGACAAAATTATTCTTTCCTTTGTTTAATCAGACTGTTACAGTTGTGTAAAATCAGTTGACCTTAAATGGAAGACTGTATTCATGACACCTTGATTCTAGTCCATTGCTCTCTGTGTAGTTCCTATATTAAGATACATGCGCCTCTACCACTGAGCTATGCCCTTATGAACCCTACAGTACAGTAAATGCCAAAAAGTTAAATTTCTAAGACTGTTTTGTCTATTCTGAGGCTCTTCCATTTTCATATGAATTCTAGAATCAGTTCGTTAACTTCTGCAAAAGCATTAGCTGTAATTTTAATGAGGATAACGTTAATCTGTAAATCAATGTGGAATAGTGCCATCTTAACATCCAATCTAAGAGCATAGGAGCCTAGGATTTTTTTTTTATGTATTAAGCATTTAATTCCTTTGAATGGTATTTTACTTTATTTGAGACATAAATCTTGTCCTTGTTTTAAATATAGATTCTTTGAGACAGCATCTCACTGTGGAGCTATAGCTATCCTGGAATTTGCTGTGTACACCACGCTGGCCCCAGAACCCAAAGAGATCTGCCCACCTCTGTTTTCCTACTGCTTGGACTAAAGGTATATGATACAATACCTGGCTTAAAAATTAATTCTTAAATGTTAAAGTTTGAAGATAATTCAAATGTGATATTTTCTTTATTTAATTTTGAAACTTTCCATTTCTAATAGAAGTAAAACATATTTTGCATTTTGTTTTTCAGTATTGTAATCTTACTGACCTTGTTTTTTTGTTTATTTTTCCTCAAAAAGATCTTTCTGGGTTTAGCATAGTTTCTTTTCCTATTTTTTTTTCTAATACAGGGTCTTACTATGTAGCCCAGCATGGCCTCAAATATGTGATCCTCCTGCCTCACCCCCTGAATTCTAGGATTACAAATATGTACCACCACATTCTGTCCCCTATGTTTTCTACACACAATATAATATCATCTACAAATAGTTATGCATTCACATCCTTTTTAGCTGAATTTCTTTCACTTCTGAAAACAGATATTTTGTCTTTTGTCTTGTCTTAGAAAAACATTTTTGTCAGATAATTCATAGAAATCTTCTAACATATTGAAGAAGCTCTGTTCTATTCTTAGTTTGTTTGGACTTGTGAAAAAATAATAGATGAGTTTTTATAATTGGAGACAATTAGGTGTTTGCTATTCTATCATGGTATATTACATCAATGCCTATTTTTTTTATTTTGAATCAACCTTACATCCTGGGATAGTACACTCTCTCATGATTAATAAGTTTTTATGTTATTGGCCCAGTATGTTAGTATTGATTGAAGATTTTTGAGTCTATATTCTTAAGATATATTTATGTTAGATATTTTTTCCTGTGATGTCGTTTTCTGATTTTTGTAGCTGGATAATAAGCACCTTGTTCTTTCTTCTTTTATTTACTTGGAAACCCCTGTTAAAGATTGTTGCTAATATTTGATAGAATTCATTATTGAAACCATTTTGGCCCTGGGATTTTCTTTGTAGAATGTTCTGAATAATTTTTAAAATTGCCTTACTTGTGGCTTATTCATATTTTCTCTTTTTTATCAGTTCTTTTTGGTAATTGGGTAGTTTTAGAAATGTGTTTAATTCATCTAAGTTACTTAATATGTGTGAATTATAGTTATTCATAGTATTTGCATTTAGTATTTTTTATTTCTGTCAGACAGCTATTAATGTCCTGAAGGTTGTCCTTTAACCCTCCACACATGCTGTGGCATACAAGTGCCCTAGTCCCCTCAATAATAATAAGATAAAATAAAAAATAGAATCGTGCTACCCAATTTGTATGCACTGATTGCTAATATCGATCCATTGTCATTGCTGAAGATATTTTATATGATTTTTCAGGCTTTTAACTTTGTTGAGATTTTGAAAACTGTCCTTACATTTCAGTCTACCCTGTCCATAGTTCAACAGATAAAAATATGTATTCTGCTTTAGTTGTGAGAAATAGTCTATAGATGTAAAATAGAAATATAGTATTATTCAACTTTTCTTATTTAGTTGTTACATGCACAATAAAAAAAATGGGGTATTGGAATCTCCAAACTTACTGTTAAATTGTCTATTCATTTTTTCAATTATGAAATTTTAGTTTCATGTATTTGGGGGATTAATTGTCAGGAACATAAGTACTTATAATAGTTATATGTTTCTTGAACCAAATATGTTGGTATAAAATATCCTTCGTTTTATGTGATAACAACTTTTTGCTTTTACTTTTACTTGTTTTTTAATTGAAAATAGATTTTTAAATACATACATACTCTAGTTTTAAATACATACTCAGATTATGGCAACCCCTCCCCCAACTTCTCCTAGACCTTTCCCCCCTCCCCACCCACCCAAATGAACTCCCTTTTCTTCTCTCATTTGAATATAAACAGGCATCTGAAAGAAATGATACAATAAAATTAGGTATAATTAAAACAAACAAAGCAGAATTGGACAAAAGAAACAAACCAACAGAAAAAACAGAGCCAAAGCAAAAGCACCAGAAAGACATAGAGACACTGAAACGCAGAGATCTGCACACAAGGAGAACTCATTAAAAATTGGAAACCATGAGAGGCCTCCTCTTTCTGAAGAGAAAGGGAGGAGGAGTAGATCTGTGGGAGGGGAGGTGGGAGGACTTGGAGGAGAGGAGGGAGGGGAAACTGCGATCTGGATGTAAAGTATATTAATTAATTAATTAATTAATTAATTAATTAATTTTTAAAAAGCAAAATATCTGTAAGGTTAAAAGAAAATCCCAAACGAAGCATTGTGAGACAAAAACCCTCCCAAAAGTACCAGTGAGTTTGTTTTGTGTTGGTCATCTATGCTGGGCATGGGGTTTCCCTTAAGTGTGGCTTTTATACCCAGTGAGACTCTGTTGGAGAAAACTAATTTTTCCTTTTCCGGTAGTTATTAATTGGAGATACCTTCTGGGTTACGGATGGGGAATTGTATCCACTTCCTCTCTCAATGCTGTGACTCCAGCTGCCTTAGACCTGTGCAGTCCCTGTGCCACAGTCTTTGTGACTTCATATAAGCATCCATCAGTTGTGTTGCGTCTAGAAGGCCTTGTTTCCTTGGTTACCTCCATCCTCACTGACTCTTAAAAATCTATCACAGAATTCTGTGAGCCCTGAGGAGAGAGGTTTGATGGAGACATCTCGTTTAGAACTGAATGTTCTAAGGTCTCCCAGTCTTTGTACCTTGTCCAACTGTGGATCTCTGTATTAGTTCCCATTCTACCAGAGGAGGAAGCTTCTCTGATGATGACTGGGTGGGACACTGATCCATGGATATAGCAGGGGTTACCAGCATAAAATGACTTGTTAGGAGTCATTTATTGCTATGCTCCTTTAGCAGAACAGTAGTCCTTAGTTTTCCCCTAGGTCCCTAGGTTATCTAGTCTCAGGTTCTTGGCTACCCAAGTAGCGATGGAGATTGGTTCCATCTCATGGAGTGGGCTTTAATTCTAATTAGATACTGGTTGGTTACTCTCACAAGCTTTGTGCTACTATTGCACTAGCATGTCTTGCTGGCAGGTCACTCTTTTAAATCACAGAGTTTGTAGCTGGGTTAATGTTTTTCTTTCTCCTCTAGCAGCATGAAAGGTACTTTCCAGTACCATGAACTCTAGTCAGCAGGAGTGAAGACTCTAGTTAGGCACTAACTCAACTTACCCATCTTCAGTGAGTTTTTTAAGTGTTGTCTTCAGCATTATGGCCTTACCATCAGGTTTTAGAGTGCAACCAATAGCCTTGGAAATAGACTGTGTTGTTTGGCGGTTTCCATGGTGTCCCTTTGGCCAACAGCTCAGTAGATGTAAACCATTCTTGGCACTGGAGGTTTCATTTGGTGATGAGAGATGTTCAGTTGGAGATCTGTCTCTCTCATTATGGAGCATTTGCATTTCCATCATCTTCACACACACACACACACACACACACACACACACACACATATACATATATGGACTCTTCTGTTTTAGGTTTCCATATAAACTCTCAAATGGCCCTTAGTTTTAGCTGTTCCTTCCCATATTCCCTCGCTCACCCTCTCCTCTTCCTCCCTGTTTGACCCTCTCATTCTAGCTCTACCCCCATCCATCCAGAACTATCCATTCTATTTCCCCTTCGTAGGATAATCTAATCCTCCCGACTGCTCCCTTACCTGACCCCTGTGGTTCTATGGGCTGTAGTCTGCTTATCAAAGGTTGAACAGCTACCATTCACTAAGCAAGTACTGGTAACAACTGTCATATCTATTTTGTCTGATATTATTACAGTCACTGCAGATCTTTTGAATAGTGCTTACATTGTGTACATATTTATATTGTTTTACTTTCCACCCATTTCTAAAGGGGCTGCTGTAGCACACAGATGCATCATGTTTCTCATTATGAAAACCTGAAGAACGAGATGTGCATAAGGATCTGTGAGGAGCTCTGAGGAGTCGTGAGAAGCTAGAAGGTTCTGCATATGCATACAGTGGAAGCACGATGAAGGCTTACATCAGAAAGACCTGATGCTAGGCTTGTGTTCCTGCCATTTATTTTCTAAAGTCTGTGTAATTAAACAGTTGCCTCTGAGTCTTAAAAAAAACAATAGCAAAATAACACCCATGGATAAGAAAGTGAGACTTTTTTCTTAGACAGAGTCTTTCTATGTAGCCCAGGTTGGCCTTGAACTCAGTATCGTCCTTCCTCTCTGTACGTCATGAGTGCTGGGATTGCAGGCATATACTATCATATGCAGCTAGGAGAGAATCGTCTCTTTATACCTTCTCCTCTATATGAACAATTATTTGAATAATTTTTATTAGCAATCCTGGTAATAGCTTGGAAGGAAACAATGAACATTTTATTTCACTGAATTTTATTAATAATTATAGTGATCTGATAGTTTTTTTCAAGTGTATTTTATGATAAACTGTAGGAGTTGGAAACACAAACTGTGTCTCTAGTGGACTCAGCCCCTCTGATCTAAGCATTTGAAGCAGCTCATTGAAGGCTGACTAGCAAAATGGACTTCTTAAAATTGACTTCCCTGTACAACTCCATGCTTATCATGAAAGAATAACTAACAAATACGTGGTAATCTGAACCAGGAAAAGGGACCTACACTTTAATTCTGACATGCTTGAGTTTCAGACCAGACTGACCGACAAGTGGGAGCCCCTTCTCAGGAAAAACAAAACAAACGATTTTTATACTTGTGGGTGCATTAATAAAACACACCAGTGGCCACAACAATTGTGTCTAAGGCTTTACATCTTAGAATACTAATACTAATACTAATACTAATACTAATACTAATACTAATAC
>NW_021604642.1:2381508-2430038 GCF_004785775.1 Grammomys surdaster | reverse complement strand
AATACTAATACTAATACTAATACTAATACTAATACTAATACTAATACTAATACTAATACTAATAATGGAAGCTTTTATTGCTTAAGGAGTGATTTTTTTCACTGACATCATTTAAAATTATCACCATGAGGTAGGCAATACTAAAACCGAGACAGGTTTGTTTGCCAGTGGGGTTTGAACACAGGACGCTGGGCATGTAGGCCTATCTGGGATCTAATTACTCTCTTTAAAATTTGCACAGACAAGGCACACTCTACCGTTTTCATCCAGGGCGGATGATGCCTACACCTAGGCCCTTGATATGCTGTAAAAAGAAGAATGGGATGGATGTCCTGGGGAAGTGTTTTCAGACAAAAGCAAAGGAGAGAAAAGGGAAAAGGTGGAAGAAAGTTGAGTGAAGAGTGACTTCAACTAGAGACAAACTTCAGCTGGATCCCTTCAGCTACTCTGCAGCAGGAATTCCATTGCAGAGTCAGGGGAAGGGAGGCGAAAACCTCTAAGGCTCCCATCTTCACCTGATAGCAGTTCGATAGAGGTCAGATTTATTTGTACATTCATTCATTCATTCATTCATTCATTCATTCATTCATAGACAGGATCTCATGTAGCCCAGTTGGACCTCAAAAACCCTAAGTAACCAAGCTTGACCTTGAACATCTGATCCTCCTCCTGCCTCTGCAGGAGAGGTAGGGCCATAGGTGTGTGCTGCCACACCAGCTTTAGGTGGTACTGAGGCTTGAATACAAGGCTTTGTGCATGTTAGATAAGCCTTTTACCAACTATACCACATTGCCAGCCCTGGAGATGAGGTTTTGCATCAACACTCACAGTGCCAAAGGATAAGAATAGCTGGTGAAGGGAAATAGAGGGCAGGTGTCAATGAATGAAATCATAGCAGGAGGTAAATGGATGGTATTTAAATGTATGTATACATATGTGTGTGTGTGTATATATATATATACTCAAAAGATGTAATTTAAAGAAATAGAAAAACTATAAATTTAGGAAGTCAGAATGTCAGAATGAGGGCTTTGTGAGGCAGGATTTACAATTTATTAAAGCTCATATAACTATCTATCTTTAGTATTATGTATGTCCTTTACATTAAAAAATTATTTGAAATATTTGATAATGCCCAGTATTATATAGTGAAATAGAAGTCCCCCATACCTCTATTAGTCTTGATATAGGCTAGTGGAAACATTTTGAAGAATACTTTGAACAGTTTTGATGTGTAGCTGACTTTTCCTGGGAAGATGTGAATTAATAATGTCTATGCACTCTGGGTAGGACACTGGTAATAGAGCAGAAACACACTTCTCTCCATGTGTGCTTACAGGACCGTGGGGGAGAGGTTAGTCATAGGAGTGTGGGTGACCCAAAGGCAGCTGCAGCCCCCAAAGACCACCCTAACATGGAGGACAACAATGCACAAAACAGCACCTCTGGAGCATTCTGCAAGATCACTACCCTACTCTGCTTGAGAAATTGCTTGTTGCTTTATGACCCATGACTGTGTGGAGGGAGAGACCTTATCAATCTTGCAAGCTTCTGAGGTTCTTAGGTTCTGTAAGGTTTTGGGGAGTTTCCTAAGGCACAACCCTTCCTCTCTCTCCTGAAGGGAATGTTTCAATTCAGAAGAAATGGGTATAAGACATTCAATGAAGTTGAAAATATCTATAACTCTAAAATGGAATACAGCCAATCCTAGGTATATCTCAGAAACTAAATCTGTGTATAAAAATTTTATATGTTTTAAATTTTCATTGTCACAGCATTATTTTCAAGTAGAAATATTAAATAATCCAACTGTCTATCAGTCTAGGAAATAAGTTGCAATATAGTTACACAATGGAGTATCAGTGCCACACTTTTAATTGTGAAACTGGATTTCTCTGTGTGGAAGGGAAAAACTAGGAGAAAATGTTCAATCTAACCATGGAGACCATCATTTAGCCATAGTGCAAGGCTAGCTGTCCATAACCATATAATCCAAAGTGAAGTCATCATGACTTCCCCAAAAGGTTAGCTCTGGTCATAATCAAAATGGCAAAAGGTAAGAATTGCATTCCCAACTGAAATTAAACCAATCAGCTAGAATGATAATGCCTTGTCTTACTTGCCCCTAGGAATGTTACTGTATAATATGTAAGAGCAATATAGGTCAAAATACATCCTCTATGATGCTTTCTAAAGCATGCTGAACTGGTTGTGGAATGCTTCTGACCACTTTGTCTTCAAAGCCTCCTAGTTTAGGAACTGGTCTTTTGTATGCACAATAAACATTTACATATGGTAATCTAATCTAATACTTTTGACAAATATAAAATGAACAAAGCCAATGTAATAGTATAGGGATATCCTGCTAATATTTGTGCAAACATGATCAGACCTCCTAAATGTTATTACTTGGTATAGAGATAGAAAAATGTTTCTAGCCCATCTGCCTAGAAAATGATATTTACTAAACAGTTATCAAGATAATACATCAGTGAAGGGGAGAAAATAGGAATAATGCAAAAATAGCTAAGGAAAATATGGGAAATATTTGTTAAATGTGGGTAACTGGACCTAGACAGTATATTAGTCTCAGTCACTGTGTTAAAACATTTCTCAGTTTAGCAGTTATTGTTCATATACAGCATGTAACTGCCAATTCCAAAGGCTCTGCATTTCATGGTGGCACCTATTATACGTTTTTACTCATTTCATGGACAAGGTAATGCTCAGAGAGCTTTAGATGTGTCGTCAGGATGCCTATGATCACTGAGTGATGCTGTGGTTGGTTCTTGCGATTCGATTTGCAGTGAGAAAGAAATCAGTCCAGAAGCCACCAACATGGTCAACAGGAGTCATATCAAAAGGGCACATGAGGAAAGGACTTCCCAATGTCCAAGTCCTTTCAGGTTTGTCCAAGAAGGATCCAGGAAGTGTTCTTTGCATTCTGAAAGGACAAGCCTTTCTAAAGAAGAACAGGAATAGAATGCCCCCTTGCCCTCTAGAAGATACCTCTGCATACATACATACACATGCAAAGGGAAAGTAAAGGTCTATCTCCAGGAGGCCTCTCCACTACCTCTTTCTGTGGAAGCAAATAGTTGCAGGGACATTAACAGGAGAATACAATATGGAGAAAGGAATTCTTGAGGGATAAATGACCACAGATGTTCTAACACACAGGCTCCCACATTCTCTCAGGTATTGGTCAAGCCCATGGGGGAAAAAACCCTGATTCTTGGTGGCTTGAGGTCGCCCACCCAGCCTCATAAAAGTAGGCTACTGCTTATATTTGCATGGCATGAAGTAAGTCATCTTTCATATAACAAAGTATTGTTGAGGTGAAGAGTAGGCAGTCCCAGCAGGGTTGGACAGAAGGGATGAGAAAGGTATGGGTACACCCATGCCTCAATTTGTGTGCTACTGAGAGAGGGTAAGGAACAGAAAACTGTGTTCTTGGAACACCAAGACCCCTGTAGCCTCACAGCCCAGGGTATCAGTAAGGCTGTGCTTACCTACATCCCCAGAGCACCCTACCAGTAGAGAAGCACCATGCCGACTGTGGCTGTTTGAATATGCTTGGCCCATAGGGAGTGGTACTGTTAGGCACTCTGGCCTTGTTTGAGAAAGTGTGTCACTGTGGGTGTGGTGTAGGCATAGTTGTTTGTTTGTTTTTTTTGCCACCTACTTTTAGTAAGTGTTCAACCTCTTCTCCAGCAGAGGTAGTGGGAGAGAGAGGTTATTAGGATATGGGGAAGTGGACCTGTTCAGCAATAGTTCTTTGGGGGGGGGGGCTCCACCTTCTTGGGCAGCAGTTCAGTCCTGTAGCAAACACCAAATACGATTCAACAGCTGCAGACCAGTCCTCTAGGCAGGCAAACACCAGGCACAAACCAGCAGCTACAGTCCAGTCCTTTCAGCAGGCAGATACCAGGAAGCCATAGTTCAATCCTAAAGAAACTGTCAGGCTTGCCAACCAGCCTAAGGCAAGGCTGTAGAAGTGGCAGCCTGCTATAGGAACTTCAAGAGCAGTTCTTGGACAAGTTTCTCTCAATGGCAGCGTCACCACAAGTTGAGCTCAACAAAGCTAAGAAAGGCAAACCAATAAATCCATGCCTCTCTAGCAAAGCAGAGCAAACCAAACCAATGCTCAGTGCTGTCTCCCACTGTCTGTGCGGTCATGTTTATACTCCTTCATCACAGGTCCTTCTATGTGTTTGCTATATCAAACCATCCTTTCACCTGTGTGCCCCAGTAAAACATCATTTCATATAACTAACTTTCCAAAGAACTAAAGCCTCCACTTCAGGGTGGGCTTTGAAGTCTTGTATATATGCTCAAGTCTTGTTAGAGATAGTCTCTCCTGGCTGCAGTCAGATCAAGATGTAGAACTCTTAGCTCCTTCTCCAGCACCATGTTTGCCTGGATGCTGCCATGCTTTCTGCTATGATGAGAATGGACTGAAGTTCTGAACTTGTAAGCCTGCTCATATTAAATGTTTCCTGTATAAGAGTTGCCTTGATCATAGTGTCTCTACACAGCAATGGAAACCCCAACTAAGATCCTGACCAAGAACTCATTTCAACCACCAGTGCCAAGCACCTCGTGGCACCTGAGCTAGACACAGGAAACAGAAAGCTAAGGCCTGGTTCTTTTTCATACACCCACAGGATCTCATCCCAAAAACAAATACCGAGCCTGCCAGAAGGCTGGTCCCCACCCCCACCTTACCCAGCAGATTCCCATGCCACAGCAGTGAAACAGGCCCCATTCTACACCCAGGACCTACTGTGGCCTGGGCTCACTGGCCTTTCTCAAGGGAGCCAAGCCAGAGGCTTGCTACTGTGGGTACATGGAACACACACATACTCCCACCTCTTAAGGGACTGCCACCTACCCCAATCTAACAGGTGGGTCACTCTGGACTGAGTTCTTAGTGCTTAGTAAACCTGGCAGATGTACCTAAGGCAGGTTACCCACTCAAACACCACACCCACTCCACCATTGCCCTTCAAGAAAGACCATAGTATGCAGAGGGGGATGAGCAAAGGCTAGCCTACATCTAATGCTACCCCCATACTTCAGCCACTGTCACTTCCTCAACATCTCTCCACACTCACCACTACATCAAAGGTTTTGTCTGATTCCCAGTTAGGGTAGGGCTTCCTCCACACCAGTATCAACCAGCCCACTGCCATATGCCAAGTGCTGGCACAAGTTATAATAGGGAGGAAGAGTGGGACAGACTGCCCCAAAGATCACACAGTTCATGCCTCTATGGAAATACCATAATACTGGGGGAAGCAGAGCCAGCCATACATAGAGAGTCGAAAACCCAGACAGGTGGGACCAGGTCCCAGAAGAGATCGAGATAAGGGAAGCAAGACTCGGGGAGGGGGTGTGTGTATCTTTGGAGCAACAGATCACCCAAGAAAGTGGTTCCCTTGCTCCCCACTTACCTCATCAGCACACCCAACACACCAAAATGTCTAGACCAGAGACTAGGACACTGTGACTTTGATTAGAGGACACAGATAGTACCAGAAGGTGCTATGTAGACTGCTAGGAGAGAACATTCATCAGTTGTCTTACCCAGCTCTAGATCATACTTGCTACAATACTGACCTGCTAAGTAGGCTATTGCCACTGTTGCAATAGTGGCACAACAGTATGACAGTAACCAAATACTTTGATAGCAGACTGGAATCCCACTTCACAGTAATATACATATCCAGTACTATAAACTTGTGCAAAAATCTATATGGCTAGAGAAGTTTGGACTCAAGTCTTACTATTGTTTCCCTAAATGGAAACTTTGTCAAATTTCCTTCTAAATACTTATATTCATATCCATAAACTAGTGTCACTCTCCTCCCAGATTATTGTATAATAGTTTCCCCCAAGCCTGGAACATTCCAACTTGTTGGGTAAACAACTCAAAGTAGCTTCAGGAAGTCCCTGAAACTGATCAGATTCTCTTGTACCCTCCCTGCCAGAGTAAGCAATAAAAGCGGAGTATCTCCTTCAGATGTTAAGAAGCTGATCTGTGAAGAAAACTCTCAGAGGATCTTTGCTACCAAGACTTAGACAAACTGAGTTGCAAATGAGACTCTTGAAGGCAAAAAGTGCAAAGAAGACTCTGAGACCAGAACAACTATCTGGAAGCATAAACCAGCTGGAAAGGACACTCTCCAACCAGCTGAGCTGCCTGAAGACAGGGCAGTGTGCTCCAGGTTCCCAGCTTTGTGAGGTTTCACCATGCTGGGATGGACTTTGGTTATGCAGCTGTCTTTGAGTCATTTCTGCCCCTGTAAGTAACCCCTCACCCATATTCCTGTAGATAAACACAATAAAAGGCAAGGGCGAAGAAGCTACTTTTAAAGAAGGTGACATTCAATACAGAGACTTATCGTTAGACAAAGTGATATGAGTGAGTGACAACTGAATGATGAGCCTTAAATGGGACATCTATAACATGCACACACACACACATTCACACACACTCATACACGTGCACACCACCACCACCACTACCATCACCACCAGGGAACACCATGGAAGAGGAAAAGGAAACAAGTGAGCTCAAGGAGTGCCGTGAAATTCTGCCATTCAGATTGCATAGCTTTTGCTACTGTGAACACACAGCAGCAATGGATGGATACCTTCACAAGATTAGGCCCTTCAGCGTTCCATCATGGACAGAGAAAATGTCCATGAAACCCCAGCCCTTCCTGAGTACCTATTAACTGCTAACAGTTGCTGTGAAATGGGGTATCGTTTTCTTCAGTGGTGCATTCAATGGGAGACTAGTGGAGAAGAAGAAAGGGACACAGAGAGAAAAAAGGAAAACAGAGGGTGGGGTGATTACTAGAATCAAAATAAACTGTGTGCATGTACGAAACTGTCAAAATTGCAATGAAGAATATAATTTTCCTTATTATAGATGGGAAGCATTAGACTTTGTCTTAGAGTTTCTACTTTAGTGATAAAACTCCATGGCCAAAAGCAATTTATGGAGGAAAAGGATTATTTGGTGTACAAGTTACAGTTATCAAGGGATGCCAAGGCATGAAGGAATCTGGTAGCAGAAACTGAAGCAGAGGTCATGGAGGGGTGCTGCTTACTGTCTTGCTTCCCCTAGTTTGCTCAGTCTGCTTTTTTATAGAACCTAGGACCACCTATCCAAGGGATGGCACCACCCTTAGTGGGCTAGACCCTCCACCAATCAAGAACATACCCTAGAAACTTACCCACAGGCTATCTGATGGAGGCAGTTTTCTCAGTTGAGATTTCCTCCTCCCAGATAACTTTGTCTCGTGTTGAGTTGACCAAAAAACCAACCAGCAACAACATTCACCAGCTTTCCCAGCAGCAGTTCTCAGCCTTCCTAATGCTGCAGTCCATCAATATAGTTCCTCATGTTGTGGTGACCCTCAACCATAAAATTATTTTCATTGATTATGTCATAGCTGTAATGTTGCTTCTGTTATGAGTCGTAAAGCAAACATCTGATATGCAGTGTATCTGATATGGGACCCCAAAGTGGTTGTGCCTCATCAGTTGATATCTACTTCTCTAGAATAACAGAACTGATAGAACGAATATGCATTTAAAATGATAAAGATGGGTCGAAGCGGCAGCTGCATTACTCCCTAGCTGTTGTGATTGTACGAAAGTCATGTGTCATTTCAGAGCTTTACTTATAAGATGGAAAGATGGAGAGGGTGAAAGCGGCTTAGGTAAGTATTCAGCACTTTATATACTCATGCTCAGCTTTGTGCCAAATATTGCAATGAGCATGTTCATTTAGAAAAGAATCATATCTACTCTCAGCCTTCACGGGGCTCACAGACCCATATATAACTTCAGATTCAGTATAATGCATTTTATAATAAGTTATTCACGAGATAAAATAGATTCATGAAGTATGGTCACCGTTTCCAGGGTTCAAAACAAAGGCTTCATGGGGAAAAAAGTGATACTTCAGATGGGACTTCATGGAAATGTGCTTGCTTGTCATGCAATTCTAAGAGAGAATGCATCCAGGCAGAAGCAAAAATATGCACAAAGGCATCTTCTGGTCTGTTAGGCAAGTAAAGATGCTAGAATATTATCTATATTAATTAGTTAGGATGCATTCAACAGCAAGTAAGTGTATGTCCAACTAAAGGACTCTTGAATAATAATTGGCTCGTTGTATCACACAGCAAAAGAAGTCCAAAGGAAAGCGGTCCTCAGTGGCTCAGTAATGGCACCGAAGGCCTGAGCCCTTCTTGTTTATGTTTCTCAGCTTTACGCTGCTTTGATGATGTATCTGAGAAAATCAACTTAAAAGGAGGAGAGATTTATTGAGGACCACAGTTTCAGTCCATGTTTGACTGTGGAGAGCTCTAATGGAGCCAAGGTGCTCAGTGCATGGCAGCCTGGAAGTAGGGAGGGAGGGAGGGAGGGAAGAAAGAGGAGGGGGAGAAGGAGAAGATGGGAGGTAAAAAGCATATTCTTTAAAGTTCAAAGGCTGGGCTAGATAGCAAGTTCCAAGCTACCCTGATCTATGTAGTAAGACTTTAGAACAAAACAAAAAGGCAACACAAAACAAAACCACAGGGCTGGTGTGATGGCTCAGTGGTTAAAGAGCACTGTCTGCTCTTCCAGAGGTCCTGAGTTCAATTCCCAGCAACCATATGGTGGCTCACAACCATCTGTAATATGATTTGATGCCCTCTTTTGGTATGCAGATTGAGCACTCTTATATGTAAAATAAATTATCTTTAAAAAGCTCAAAGAAAACAAACTAAAAACAAAACTCAAATATCTCATTGAAGAGCACATCCCTGAGAACCTACATCCCCCAACTGGGCCCTACTTCTTAAAGTTTTCCATGGCCCCATGAGCTATGAATTCATAGATGGATTAAGCCATTCATGTGACTGGAGCCTGCATGAGCCAATTATCTCCCTGCTGCCCCAAATCTAAGTTCTGCTGCCCCGAGAACCAAATATCCAACACTGAGCTTTGAGAACAGTATAGATCCAAACATTGTCTTTCTGCTCTGTTATCCATGATTTGTCAATAGTATCTCTCTTCTTGATTGCAATGTAGTTACTGAATCACATGAGGTACAACTACCATGTGGGAATAAGAGGAAGAACACTCTAGTCTGTAGACGGGAGACAAGCTAGTTGCCCTGCGAGCTTCAGGGGATTCTGTCTGTTTTCCATTTCCATATTGTGTCACACTTTACATAGTTCCTGGGAATCCGAACTCAGGTCCTTTCTTCCATGCCAAGCACTTTACCTACTGAGCCACGTCTCTAGCCCTGGCTTATTTTCTTTATGCTTCCACATTAAGTCTTTGTCCTCCTGGGGGTGTAGGAAAGCTATGAGCCCCCTTCCCACCTTAGCTTATCATAGTGCAGCTCGGCATCCTCTGTGGACCTCAAGAAAACCCAACAAACTCATTTACCCTGCATCAATATATGCTCATCTTTGATGCCAAAAGCCTTTATCTATCTTCCAGATAGTCCAGCCTCATTGAAGAATCCCAAATTAGGGATGAGGGTAGGATCTACATTTGATAAGAGCACAGTTTCATTGGTGCTTTCCTGATTTGCAGAAACCACTTCATACCTATTAACTTGTTTATTCTCATGACTAAGAACAGCTGAAGGTCATCAAGACCTGTGTTGGATTGAACATGGGTGTTTTTATATCTTAAAATCATATGCGAGTTTGCATTTACTTTAAACATCTCCCTTGACGAATGGTGATGCACAAGCTGAGCTGAATCTTTAGAGTTCACTTCTTATGGTAAACGTGGAAATGAGTTGACAAGCACAACATTCTCCTTGTCTCAGTGAACTCCCCACACCCCACACCCCACACCCTGCCCCACTGATTTAGCTGCTCAGACCATGATACAGAGCCCCTTCCATCTGGCGTGGCGCTTTCCAGAGCCTGCTTCTTCTCACATCTTTTTTATCGTTTACTTTCATAAGTAACTCTAGGGCAGTGGTTCTCAACTTTCCTAATGATGCAACCTTTTAATAACAGTTCCTCATGTTGTGGTGACCCCCCACCCCAACCATAAAATTATTTTTGTTGCTACTTCATAACTGTGATTTTGCTATTGTTAGGAATTATAATGTAAATCTGTTTTCCTATGTTCTTAGAAGACCCCTGTGAAAGGGTCATTTGACCCTCAAAAGGGGTAGCAACTCACAGATTGAGAACCGCTGCACTTGGGAGTGGGAAGGACAAGGACTTCATCTAGATCTTTTTTGGTGGTGGTGGGGTGTAGAATCTGAGGCATGGAATGATGCAGAGCTTTGTCCAAGATTACTGTGAGGGGTGAATTCCTAAAACTCCATGAAAAACAGCCTCTCTGCCCATTGCCTGGTCTTGCCACTAGGGGTCAGCACAAGAGTGAGATTCAGGGAGAGGAAGTACAAAGGCAAATTCAAGCCCTGTTCCTAACAGCTAGTAAGAAGAGGATGTTGCCTATGATGGAAACTACTCGGCACACATCCTGTACCCGGGGTTTGCTATGAGATGCTGAAACACAGGGATTCTGGCGGGGCTGCTGAAAAATGGAATGGAGGTGAAAGAAACTGTTGGATTCCATGAAAGAGAAGCCTGAGCTTATTGGAGCTCTAGTTCTAGCCTTGAGGCCTTGATGTCTATGTCTTCAGACAGACATTTGTTGCCTTCTCAGTTTCCCTTCCTGCTACACAGGCCTTTTATAGACAGTACAGCTTATTAGGATTCTATGAGAAGCTTTCTTCCAAACACTGGGTGCACAGACCCCACTCCCAGTCTAAGGAGGCAGACCCTCAGGAGATGGAATCGCTGTTGTGCCATTGCATACACTTCCTAGGGCTTTCTGCTGAACTCTGGTGTTTTATAAATGGCTAGGCTGGGCCATCACTGGGGCCCTTCCCCGCTTCTCCATGGGCAATACTAAGAAAGGGAGCTAAGGACCGACCCTAGTTGCCTGTAAGAATCTTTCCTACTCTCTTCCCTGGAGTGGCTTGAGGTTATCTAGGGATCCTCTCAGGCCTGGTTCTCTGGTTTTCTTGGATGGAAGGCATAGGGCCCCAGAAGTGCCACTTCTGCACACTCAGGCCTCTGTCATCTGTTCTGCCTTCTTCCTCGGGAAGTGTCCTTTGTGTAAAGGGGAACTAACAAGCAGAGCTAGCAGGGAAAGCAAAGTATCCAAAAGGCAGGGCTGGAGGAACTTCTCAGCAGTCAAGAGCACATACTGCTCTTCCAGTGGACCAAGAGTTCAATTCCTAGCAACCACACTGGTCAGTTCACACCAGGTGTCAACTAGCTCCAGAGGTGGCCTACACCTTCAATTTCTCTGAGCACCCGCACTCATGTGCACAGCTCCCCAACCCTTGTGCGCAACCCTCCATAATTTTTAAATTTTTAAAAAGCTGAAGGCAAAGGAGGACTTTCTTGGGACTAGAGCTAGAAAAAAGACTGACTCTTCCTAGCTTTCAGTCTTCAGCTCTTGATATTCCAATTTCAACTACAGCAAGGAAAAGCAGGGGCCATTATCCCCAGAGCGCTAGACTCCACTTTCCTAAAGACACTGTCACTGGAACAGGCTACTGGCCTGATCTTTGTTTTGTTTTAAATGACTTTTTTAGATTATTTATTTTATGCATATTAGTGCTCTATTTTCATGTATGTCTGCAAGTCAGAAGAGGGCGTCATATCCCATTATAGATGTTTGTGAGCCACCATGTGGGTGTTAGGAATTGAAATCAGGACCTCTGGAAGAGCAGCCAGTGCTCGTAACTGCTGAGCCATCTCTCCTGCCCTTTCCCAACTAGTCCAACCACTGTCACCATCTTCCACAGTCAAATCTTGTATGGACTCTACCATCCATACTTTTGTTTTTACTGTATATTTAGTTACTTCTTGTTTATCTTCCTCACTAGAATAGAAGCTCTAGGAGGGCAGGACCTGTCCCCACACCATTTACTGTTGTGTCACTAGTAATCAGAAAAGTGACTGGAGTGTGAGGATGAATGTTGGCTCCTTGCATAAATGAGAGGCACAAACGGGGAACTCGGTATATGCAGAGAAGAGATTGGTCCTGAATTCTGTGCCCAGTGTTCAGTGTTATAGATCATAGGTACATAGCACTTAGTAGGCTATAGGAGTAGGATCTCAAATTCAGGACCAACCTAGGCTACATTGTGACACTTTGTAACAGAGAAGAGGAAGAGGGTGTGGGGGGGAGAGATTTATATTTACTGCTTTAGACAACACTGGACCCCATGTTGCTCTTTGTCCTGCTTCCCTGGAATCAAAGTTTAACATTACATCACTGATTGTACACTAAGAGTCCAGGACACTAGAAGGGAGATTTGATATAGTCAACAGGATCTATACCAACCAGCCAATTGCAATGTCCATAGTCTTAAACTGTCTTCAGAGGAATGTCCTTAGCCACAGGCTATATCCTCAGGCCTGGCTAAGGCCATTCAATGGTCTAAGAGACTGAAGAAAGTGTGGATTACTATTGAAGACACTCCAATTAACTGAAAAGGAGCTAGCAGGGGTAGTTGGGGGCTTGAAAAATGATGAGTGTTAGTTGTATATATTAATATTCAGTGTGATGTCTACATGCATGCATACGATGTGCACGGATTAAATCCAGCTTCCCTTTGTCCTCCTTCCTCCTCTTCCTAATCCCTAATAATCTCAATTCTATTTTCAAGTCAATATTTTTATGGATGGGACATTTACTACCAATCTTTCGGTGTTGGGCTTATTTCATTAACATACTTTCCAGTTCCTCCCAGTTTGCCGCAAATGACAAAGTTTCATTCTTTTCTTGGCTGACTAGTATTCTATCGTATATAGGTACCACATTTTCTTTATTCATGCATCCTTTGATAGACACTGAGGTTGCTTCCATCTTTCGGCTGTTGTGAACAGTACTGTACTGAAGACAGAAGTGAAAACATCTATTTCTCATACTAGTTTTGTTTCCTTTGGATAGTTCTCAAGTAATGGGATCTTTGAATCACTTGGTAGGTTTCATTTAAAGGCTTCTTCTTATTTTTGTTTATGTGTATGTTTATGAGTGTGTGTACATATATATGCACATGTGTGCCAGTAGCCATGGAGGTCAGAAGAAGATGTTGGATCTCCTAGAGTTGGTGTTATAGGATTTCTAAGAGGCCAAACATGGATGCTGGGAACTGAACTGGGTCTTCTATAAGAGCAGTGAGCACTCTGTATTAGTCACTTTCCTGCTGATGTGATAAATGCTCCATGCCCCCAAAAAATGAATTGTGGAAGAAAGAGTTTATTTGGGCTTATGGATCCTGAGGGTTAAGAGTCCATCATGTTAGGGAAACACAGCTTCAAGAGGCAAGTATAGCTGCAGGACCTGGAAGCTGGGAGCTCACACCTTTAAACCCAAGCAGGAAGCAGAAAGCAACAAGAAGCAGGGTGGCAAGACACCCAAAGGCAACCCTCAGTCACATACTTCCTCCAAAAAGACTGCACCTCCCAAAGATTCTACAACCTCCCCCAAACAGCACCACCAACTGGGGGCCAAGTATTCAAATACCTGAAATTATGAGGATGTTTCTCATTCAAACTACTGCACACTCTTAACTAATGAGCTATCTTTCCAGGCCTGATAGTGTGTGTGTGTGTGTGTGTGTGTACTTCTGTGTGTGTCCGTGGATGTAAGAGCTTGACATTGCTATCTTCTATTGGTTTCCTTTTTATTTTGAGACAAGATCGCTCACTGCATCTGGAGCTCATTGATTGGCTAGAATTGCTGGCTAGTGACCCTCTGGGGTCCTCTATTTTCACCTCTCAGTGATGTAATTCTGGGTATGTGTAGGTGTTGGAGATCCAAATTGTGGCCGTAATGCTAGAAAAGAAAGCACTTTACCCACTGAACCTTCTCTCCATCTCTACTTTTGGGGACCCTTCATACTGTTTCCCATAATGACGGTACGAATGTGATTTTCACTACCAACATATGAGTTCCTTTTTTGACACTTCTTGCCAGCACTTTTGACGAGGGGGTAGATATTCTAACTGAGATGAGAGCAAAAAAGCTGAGGAAGCTTTCAACTGAGCAAAAGGAGACAGTCTAAAGAATGGGGAAATAGTTGCCAACTCTTCCTCTGATACTATCACTGCTATCCAGCATATATAAAGAACTAAAATCCTTAAAAGCAACCAAATCTGTGAATCTTCAAGTTTTATAAAAAATGGAAAGTTATCTGAATAGGGACCTTTCAAAAGAAGAACTACAAGGGGGGTGTTGTTTTCCATTGCTCTTAGAAAAGAACTTCCTTGCAAAGGGTAACTGAGCATGAAGGCTGCTTATGTGGACTCAGAAGCCAGCCTACCAGGATTAGAAACAACCACATGGATTTGGTACCTCCTTGGAACTCCTGTAACTGCCTTAGGATTCTCATCCTACATAATCCACAAGATTTGTGGGAACATTAAATGAGGCAGTCCATAAAATGTGTACAGCAATGCCTGGTGCATTGGAAGTGTTCCTGTATAGTAGCCACAACTGTGCTTGTCCCTGTTCTTATCAGTTTTTTTTGCCATCATCATCATCATCGTTGTCGTCATCGTTGCTATTCTTGTTGTTTTCATTCTTCTACATATCCCAGGTATTTTATTTCCCCAAACTCTATGCACCATTGGTATTTAGGGCAATTGTGATACAGAAACCTAAAAGTACCTTATCCTAAGTCTCATGGTCTGGCACTGAAGGACAGACACACTTCTGAATGTGGGACTTGCTTTTATGAAGCTCAAGTCTCTAGGAAGCCTTATTTCCACTTTGGAAGGATCTGAGTCATCTATGTGAGATGATTTGTGTCAATCACTGGGAGACACGCATCCCGGGTTGGACTTGATTCTGCGGGATGCCTAACATCTATCCTTGTAAGGCACTCAGCCACTGCTGCCTCCTCCGCCCAACCCCAGCTGAGACTCCACTGAGATAGCTGTCTTCCCAAGGAGCTCTCATGTTGATGGATGGAGCTGAAAGCCTGGGGAGTTAGAATAGGTCCCTTTAAGGTAGGGGCTCCTGAGCCTGGCAAAGAAACCCAGAAAAACTTGATCTTTGTGGGCCTTCTATCTCCTGCTCTGCCTCTACCTTTCAATATATTGGACTCTTTCACAGCTGAGCAAAAAATTGCTGGGGCTTGAAAGTGCTGGTCAGCATCCAACTGTGGCAGAGGGCAGGAGCCCTTGAGTAAGAAGAAGTTTCGTCCCAAGGAAAGGGACATTTTGCAGGAAGGAAATGATTGACTGCTTCCCAGCTGCCTGAACTCATCATGCTGGGAACATTTAATATGGTGGCCTCTGGAATCTGGGAGAGAAATAAAAGGGAGTTCCAAAGTCACTGGTGAAAAGGTTTGAGGCTTGCTGATGGGTAAACTCAGGGGTCAGAAGGGATTTACCAACTTAATTGCATAAAGGTGTAGTCTGCCTTTTATACAGTCAAGTCTCAAGTTGGTTACAAAGGACATTTGAACTAGAAGAGCTCTTAGGGTCAACTGACTGTCTGGTTTGTAAACTCATCTATTTATCAGAATCACCAGAGTCAATCTCTACTTCTTAAGGTTCCCATTAAATATATATGGAGAGTTATGTAGGCACCCATATTAGTAAATTGTTTTGCTCCGAGAGCATACCTAACAAAACCAACTTAAATAGGAGGAAGGTATATCATGGCTTACAAGTCTAGGAGATAAACTTCATCATGGCAGGAAAGGTGTGATGATGATAGGAAAGGAGACAGCTGATCAAATGGCATCTAGTTAGTGAGCAAAGAGGGACGAATAATGTGAGCATCATGCTTGCTTTCTTAATTGTATTCAATTTATGACCACAGCCTATGGAATGGTGCTGGCCACATTTACAGTGGGGTTTCCCCCCTCAACCGAATTCAGAAATGCCCTCACAGACATGTCCAGAGGCATATCTGTTCTGTAGCTCTAGATTCTGTCAAGGTGACAATATTAACTATCACAGCTTGACACTCAAGCTTATCATTTATAACACATAACTGTTCACCCCCTTTCCCCACATTGGCCCTTGTCCATCTCATAATCAGAAATATAATATAATCAGTCCAACTTCAGGAGTCCCATTTCTTAACTGTAAGAACCTGTAAAATGCAAAATAAACTACATCTTTCCAATACACAAGGGCAAGAATAAACATCCCCAGTTCAAAAGAGAGCAAAGGGGGACAGCAAGGAAAAATTGGACCAAAGCAAGACCAAAATCCAGCTGGGTAACAACAAATCCTGCATTTCTAGGTCCAGCGTCTGAAACTTGTGATAAAATCATCTTGGTTTCAAAGGGTTTAAGTAGTCCCGCCCTTCCATCTCTCTTGCCTGGAGCACATTATCTGTTTTTGGGAGGGGGGGCAGCCCTACTCTATCTCTATTTTTTTTCAAGAGACATACCATGGGTCTAGCATCTCCAATATCTTAGACTCTTCATTTGTATCTATGTTTAATATTCACAGTGTCGTGCAATCAATAAACATTCAGTATAAGGAACTCGATCTTTCTGCACATTGCCTAGCCCCAGGAACCTTCTGGAACCTTGGCACCATGTCCTCACTTTTCATCTTTCAAGTCTACAAACCGAGTGCATATGGGGGTACTGCTACATTCTGCCTTCAGCTTAAGATGCAACCTGGGCCCCTTAGTCCTTAATTGTTGCAATCTCTGTGTGCTAAGCCTAGAGAAACATTTTCCTAATTTATTTTTGTTTCAGGAAAGGTTTCATTATGTAGCTCTAGTTGTCCTAGAACTCACTATGTAGACTAAGCTGGCCTCAAACTCACACAGATCCACCTGCCTCTGCCTCCTGAGTGCTGGGATTAAAAGTGTGTCACTATGTCCAGCTTTTTTTTTTTAAAGCAGGGAAGCACTATCATAGAGTTCTCAGTTTAGACGGTCCTTTCAAATGAATTTGCATTTCCACAAGATAAAAGTCCCACAAGATAGGGCACCTTTCCTATTGTTTCAGTGCTCAGTCCAAGTTTCTCTCTCTCTTTCCTTTCTTACTTTTTTCTTTCTTTCTTTCTTTCTTTCTTTCTTTCTTTCTTTCTTTCTTTCTTTCTTTCTTTCTTTTTAACAGTTATTTATTATTATGTGGGTTTGTGTATCTGTGTATGTGGGTGTATGTTTCCCAGTATATACATGGAGTTCAAATAACAACTCTGTGAAGTTGATTCTCCTCATCTAACTTTATATAAATTCTCCAGGCTTGTTTGGCACATGCCTTTACCTGCTGAGCAGCTGGTCTAAGGCTTCTCTTTAATAACACTGATCTCTTTAACAGTTACAGCTACTTCTAGGCCAGTAAGTGGCTCAGAGGATAAAAGTGCTTGTCTTGCAAGCTTGAAGATCTGAGTTCAATCCATCTAACTCACAGTAGAAGAAAAGAAGCAATTCCCAAAAGTTATCCTGTAACCTCCACAGACATGCTATGTCACACATGCATATAACACACACACACACACACATACACACACACACACACACACACACACCCCAGATGCACAATAATAATGAATAAAATTTAAAAATAATTATGGTTTCTTTGAGCCTGACTCCTCCTCTTCTAAACACCACGAGCTGGGCCTCCACTGTTTGAATTTCTCTTCATGTTCAGCGCCTCCGAATTACCACCATAATGACCTATTAGCCTCTGCTTACAGCATCAAGGGCTTTTGTAGCCCTAAACTCTTCCACATGGCACTCACAAACCATTTCCAGAAGCCTGGGAGCACAGTCAAGATAATTACAGCAACAACCCCACTCTCCATAGCTGTTTTCTCTCTGGTAGTTATTTTTTTTATTGCTATAACACAATCCCTGGCAAAAAAAAATTTAAAAAGCAAAATATTTACATGATCTGAATAGAAGCCAGAATGTGAAAATCAGCTTAAGAAAAGAAAGGCTACTTTCCAGGAGTGTACTTCATCATGGCAGAAAAGGTCTGGCAGCAGGAGGCAGTTCACCATGCTTTGTCTACAGTGAGGAAGCAGAAAGTGGTAAGGGAATGCCTGTGGTCACCAAGCTTTCTCCTTTTGTATGCAGTCTGGGACTCCAGCCCATAGAATGATGCTTCCCACATTTACAATGGGTCATCCTACCTCAGTTAATTTTAATCTATACAGTCCCTTACAGATATTCTCAGAGACTTGTCTCTTTGGTGATTCTATATGCTATCAAGTTGGCAATATCAATCACTGCAATGTGTATGTTTTTAAAAGAAATATGCACCACATGTGGGAAGCACAGATATAATCTAATGTTCTCATATTTATAGATAGGGGAAAAACTGAGGCCCAGGGAGGCATGCTTTCAAGGTCAAGTTAGCTACTACTCAGCTTGACATTGGAGGCCTACTGTGATCTGTTTCTAACGTAACTTAACCTTATCATGCCATTTATGTAGCCTTGGGGTTGGCATAGAAATTATTGGAAACTAGTCAAACTGAGTTTCAGACACACTGAAGAAGAATATATTGCCTTTCTAGAATTCAAATTCAATTGGCAGTCCTATAGTTTTCTTTGTTCAGTACAGCCACTTTGTGCATCAGTTGCCACAGACCATCTGAGGAAAGTTTCTTATATGCAATTACTGAACTCCCCCTATTAGATCTTTGAATATGCGATTTCCCTGTCTGGGATATGTATATCATTAATTCCCCAATTCTACCCATCTTTCAACCCAAATATTGCCTCTTCCCTTAAGTCTTTTAAATCCCTTGGACAGACCGTCATCTAGGCTCTGATAACACCTTTCCCATCTCTCTACTTCTGTCTTCTTGGGTTCTATTTTAGATCAAAGCTCTTTGTCTACTTGGCTTAATTCTCCTGTGCAACAGGAGCTAGCCCTGTGCTAGGGCAAGGGTCATGTCTGAGCAGAGGGTCAAGTGTAAAAGCATGGGTTTTGGGTTCAGATGGATTTACGTGTACTCTAGCCTGTAATTTTTCTATGTGACATTGAATAAGATTTGCCACCCATTTTTAAATGGTGAACATATTTTTATTTCATCTATGATCCAACAATTCTACTTTTAGGTACTTATCTGTGAGTGATAAAATCATGTTCATAGCAGTCTCTTATAAGAATGTATATAATACCTATTCTACTAGTAAAAGTTAGAAAAAAAATTCATATGTCCACTGGCAAGTGAATGAATCAACTGTGCTGTATTTTATTTTTGCTTTTTTTTTTTTTATAAAAAATTGTATATTTTATTTACATTTCAGATGTGATCCCCTTTCCCCATTTCCCCCCACCCAGGAACCTCCTATCTCACCCCCTCCTCCTGCTTCTATGAGGATGTGCCCCCATCCACCTGCCCACTCCCACCTCCCCACCCTCAAATTCCCCACACTGGGGCATCCAGCCTTCACAGGACCAAGGACCTCCTCTCCCACCTATGCCCAACAAGGCCATCCTCCCCTACATATACAGCTGGAGCCATGGGTCCCTCCCTATGTGCTCCAAGGCTGATTGATAGTTTAGACTCTGGGAGCTCCGGTTGGTTGGTTGGTATAGTTGCTAACCCCATGGGGCTGCAAACCCTTTCAGCTCCTTCAGTCTTTGCTCTCACTCCTCCATTAGGAACCCCATGATCAGTTCAATGGTTAGCTCTGAGCATCTGCCTCTGTATATGTCAAACTCTGGCAGACCTCTAAGGAGACAGATATATCAGGATCCTGTCAGCATGCACTTCCTGGCATCCACATCAGTGTCTGCCTTTGGTGATTGTACAAGGATGGATACCCAGGTGGAGCAGTCTCCAGACGGCCCCTCCTTCAGTTACTGTCCCATGTTTTGTTTCCATATTTGCTCCCATGAGTATTTTGTTACTCCTTCTAAGAAGGGCTGTAGCACCCACATTTTGGTCTTTCTTCTTCATGAGCTTCATGTGGTCTGTGAGTTGTACCTTGGGTATTTCAAGCTTTTGGGCTAATATCTAATAATCAGTGAGTGCATACCATATATGTTCTTTTGTGCTTGGATTACCTCACTCAGGATGATATTTTCTAGTTCCAGCCATTTGCCTAAGAATTTCTCAAATTCACTGTTTTTAATAGCCGAGTAATTCTTCATTGTGTAAATGTACCACATTTTCTGTATCCATTCCTCTGTTGAAGGACATCTAGGTTCTTTCCAGCTTTTGGCTATTATAAATAAGGCTGCTATGAACATAGTGGAGGCTATGTCCTTGTTATATGTTGGAGCATCTTCTGGGTGTATGCCCAGGAGTGGTATAGCTGGGTCCTCAGGTAATACTATGTCCAATTTTCTGGGGAACCGCCAGACTGATTTCCAGAGTGGTTGTACCAGCTTACCATCCCACCAACAATGGAGGAGTGTTCCTCTTTCTCCACATCCTCACCAGCATCTGCTATCACCTGAGTTTTTAATCTTAGCCATTCTGACTGGTGTGAGGTGGCTGTGCTATATTTATAACAACAAAAAAATATGTTACCTCTCTGAAACTCAGTTTCCTCATCTGTAAAGTCTGAATTCCAAGAATAGTTTCCATATGGATTTGCTTTTAAAACTAAATGGGATGAAGCTTTCATGGTATTTTAGACCAAAAATAGGATGCATGAAATGCTCAATAAATGTTGAATATTGTTACAAATTGATTTGAAATGCTGTCCTCTGGGCTTAACAATCACTATGCACTGATTGTTTATTTGTTTTTCTGAGTCTAATTTACTGGGTTTGATATGTTAACCTCCGGTTACATCCATATTTTTAGGAACAAACTTTCCTGTACAGTTTTTTTTTCTTCCAATATGCATACCTGCAATTACACACTAGTGTATAAACATATATGCACATCAATATTTCTATGCATTATATTGTTACATGTATTTTTAATTACAAAAATTATTCACAATAATTATTATTGTTAAAATTGTTTTTGTTTTCATATATAAATAATTTTTATCATTTAATTTTACATATGTCTGTTGTAGTAATTATTTAAAACGGCCTCAGGTCATTCTGACTATCTAAGCTGTGGCAGCTTTGCCTAGCTCAGCTGCCATGTTCCATGGCCAGAGGCCATGTGCGAGCAGCAGCTAGAAATGGCTAGCCAGAAACACCAGCCCTGCCACCCACGAGACATCAGCATAGGATCATCCATGCTGTCTCCGCAAGCCTGGGCATTGCCCAGACCATCCCGCCATCCACGCGGGCCCAGTAGAAAGATGAGACTCTAATACTTAAAGATTAATCAAACGCTATGTAATTGGTAATGATCAGTAACAAGATACCCATACAATCAGAAGTGTAACCCAATACCCAACCTAGATATACCAACTACTTTTGACTGCTACAGACACGTGAACATCCGCCTCCATCTCCTCTCTCCCTCTCTCTCTTCTCCTAGCTCCTCCTCTTCCTTTTCCTCCTCTCCTCCTTACTCCCCTTCTTCCTCTTCCTCTCCTAACTCCTCCCACCTTAGCTCCTCCTACATATGTCTACTATATTTACGTCATTTTCTCCCATCCTTCTAACTTCTCCCAAGTCCTCACACTCCTTAAATCTATGGCCTCTTTTTCTTTAATTATTGTTGCTATATATGATATGATGCATATGTATATCTACATGAGTAAATATGTAAGTACAGCATGCTGAGTCCCTTTAATGCATTATTGTGTATATTTTAGGGCTGACTACTCAGTACTAGATAACTAGTTAGGGGGCTCATCCCTGGGGGAAGACTGATTTGCCTTCTCTCAGCAATCATTAATTGCTTGTAGCTCTTAATCTAGAGGTAGGGCTTTGCTATATTTTTAAAATCCATATTTTTATGTCAACTGGTATTGTCCTTCTTCGTGTTTTGTTTAGGTGACCATATTCTTGGGATTTCATGGGTGCAGCTTCCCTGTTGTATAAGAGGGATACATACTGCAGCAGATGTCTAGCTCATGGTGATTTTGTCATGGCAACAGAAAAGGAGCTAAAATATTCCCCCATTGCATTCATGTTTCTGTAAGAAAGTCCACTAAATTCATTGGTTTCCCAAGCTAAATTTGGACTGCTGCTGGTATATGTCTTTCCAGGAAAAGTTCATGCAACACAAATCCTCGTCTCTGTATCTTCGAGGTACAAATCTTACTGACCATTAAATTCTACCAGATGAATTAATAATTGAATGCATGACTGAAAGCAAAGGGTCAGCATACAAGATCATGTCATCTGTTGGTAGAATGTGCTGGATGCCAGTCTGAGTAGCTTTTCATTGAAGATGCATGCACACCAGAAAGCTGCTCTCTCCCGGGACATTTCTGCCATTGAAGACCTGTCTATAAGAGCATAGCTATTATAGCCTCTCTCCAGAGAAGTAAACTGATGTTTGGAGATTGTAGCACAAATTTTTGTCTCCTAGGAACATTTGTGCACTTCTATTCTTTCAGAAAAGAAAATCAAACTTTTCAAAGTTTCTTCTTTCGTATACACTTTGCCTAATACACAGTAGATGTCAAATAAATATTTAGGACATGAATTACTAGACAAAAAATAGAGTATAAATAGATATATATATGCAAATGCTTTTTAATGAAATGTAGATCATACTTTTCCTTTAAGAAATTTAATCCCACTTACTGATTTGCATGTGTAGTGGCTGGAATGTGCTCAGTGCCACAGCACTGTCACAGGTCACAGGAATTGGTTCTTTCCTTCCACCATGTGGGTCCCAGAGCTAGAAGTCAGGTTGTCACGCTTGGCAACAAGCACCTTTACCTGCTGAGCCTTCTCATTGGCTCCAATTTTACTTTGTTTTTGCCTACCATGTTCCTGGATCAACCTGGAAAGTGATTCTGCTCTGCCATGGGATCCCTGCCTGAGTGTATAAGTACCTTTTATGGGCTGTTTTTTTTTTTTAGGCTCTGGAGGCTGATTAGTTGGTTCTATATTTTCATGTAAACATCTAGTGACCAGGAGCTGTCTTACACTGAAGCCTGTGCTTTGATCTTTGGATGATCTAGAAAACTGTAACTGCTTTATCAGTTACACACCTGGTACTGGTACCCAAGCCTCTCTGTGAGCAGAAGCAGAACTCCACACCATACCATGGCTGCCACCCGCAGATTAAAAGATTTATTTCATTAAAAGCACTAGGGAAACAACTTTTGTAGGAAGCAGGAGTCCTCAATCCAGCCAAGCCTGAGCTCTGCCACTGGCCTGCTGTGTGCAACTGGGTAACCCCTTTCCTTATTCAGGTCTGGTGTTTCCTTTTTGCACAGTGAGAGCTTTCAGACTGGATTCTCTGAAAGAATTCTAGCTCAGAGGTTCCAGGATCCTCCAATATGGTTGAATTTGGATCTTCTAAATACAGTGTTTCTCCAAGTTTCTCTAAATTTTCTAAGTGGTTCAAGAATCCCTGGCAACCTTTTTTTTAAACACAATCTTTAAATTTTTATTTTTTTAAATTTTGAGATTGTGCTTTAATTTCAACATTTCTCCCTTCTTTTTCTTCCCCCCAAAGCTTCCCATATACCCTTCCATGCTCTCCTTCAGATTCATGGCCTCTTTTTAAAAATAAATTGTTATTGCATACACACACACACTCAAATATAACCTGTTGAATCCATATAATGTTACTTGTATGTACCTCTTCAGGGCTGACAGTTTGGTAATGGACAACCAATTGGTGTGCTCTTCCCTGGGGAAGAGCACCTCTCCTGTAGTATTGAGGTCACCTGGGGCATTTCTCCATGTAGTTTTGTATGTTTCTTGGCATCCATCCTATTCAGTTCACATTTGGGCAGTCATGGGCAAAACTTTATTGGTGTAGCTTCTGATGTTGCTAGGAGACACAATGTCACAGTGAAGTCTGTATGCAGAGTTCTGGATCCTAGTCCGATCTACAAAACACTCCCATACCTAAGGCTCAGGGAACATTGTGAAGCTGCAGAAAGATTGTAAGAGCCAGAGGACCTAGAACCCTTTAAAGGAAAACTGAAGTCTCCCATCAGAAACTTTATATCTACAGAAGACAGGATTTCTTCCTATATATTTAACCTAAACCACATCTCCAATGAACCAAATGCAGAGGCTGCTATGCGAATCTAGATGGAAGATACAATCCAGAAATGTAACACAATGACACTCAGTGGCTTTATCATTGTTCTGTAAATATTACTTACAGATTCGATAAAACGCTCTCTAAAATTTATTCATCCTAGCAGGTAAAATTTCTAAGTGTGTCTTAAAAGTCAGTCAATATTCTTTAAGTATTTCCATCTTGACTCATAATATGATGATACTGCTAGATGTAAGCCAGCCTGCACACAGTTACCTTGGAAACAAGACTACTCTACCTTCTTCACCTTTGCCCGGACTGGACCTTCCTTCTCTTTTACTTGGGTTTCTTGACATAAAATGTTCATTTGATCTGTAGACAGAATACCTACCCTATTATGGGCAGCGTCAGTGGATGGATGAGAAAATAGGGCAGATGGAAAGGCGAGCATTGATGAAGCAGCCTCCCTGGCTGCCTACGCACAGTTGTCCAGCCACTCCCATTCTACTTTCTGCAGATCCCTCACCCTAAGAAAGAACACTAACTGCCCATGCTGTTGACCTATCTTGGCAAGCTTTGGTCAGGTCAGGGAAGCCCACTTTGGCTTAAAGCCCTCATGTGTGTGGAGAGGGGAAAGAGAACTGAGATCTTGTGGGATCTCCCCTTTTACATCAGGTCCCCTCGCCCCTTCATTCATAATGACAAGAGATGGTTAGAGATTTTCATGCACCCAATATAACCAGAAAACCTTAGGGTCCCTCCTAAGGTGATCACACAACCCGTAGTAACAGGTGATTAGATTTGACCTCACATAAGGATGGTGCCAAATCAAGACTTCCACTGTTCTTCTAGAGGTAAGGAACCAGAAACATCTCAGATGGAAAAAGAGTGTTCAGTGGAACCCAAGCACATTAGCTCACTAGCTCCTAACAGCACAAGTGTGAACCCACAGCCAGGCTTAGAAAAGGGATAGGGCTGTGATAAAGGCATACTGTTAGACTCAAGATTTAAGTCTGCCAGGCTCCAAAGCCTCTTCACTAATGGCTAATAAAATGTGTTGAGAACTTCAATTATGCTAGCCACAGTTCTAAATCCTACACCTCGTTCAGTTTAACTCTCCAAAGAAATAGGTGCCCTTATTATCTCTTGTTGTACAGATAGGAGAGCTAAAGGCATTAGCAGGCTCAGGCCACCCAGTTAGTCAGTAACAGAACTGGATTGGAATCTGGGCAGGCTACTTTGGAAGCTCATGGGACTTGACCACTTCAAGGCTCCAGTCCTGTGGAAGGTCAGGTTTGAAACGGAAGTCTGTGGCTTTCTAAGGTCAGGGTGGAAAGCTGTGCACTATTGCTTGCTGAATGAATACCCAAAGCCACAGAGGATGTACTTCCTCCCAGAGGCTGAATCTAAAGGCAGAGATAAACTCCAGAAAGCAAGGGATTATGCTGTCATTGCGAGCAGTTGTCGCATAGCAGTCCATGCTCAGGGTTTTAGCTGAAAGGACAGAAGGCGCATAGTCAAAGGAATGTTTTCTCTCTGCCATGGTGTGCCATGCCATGTAGCAGAGCTTCTTGTTTAGCTCTGTACTCAACTGGAACTGGCTGAGGAGGAGCCGCTTGCCTTAGGTTTTGCTATCTTTCTGATCAGGCCCCATGTAAGGTAACTCACAGACCAGAGCTAGGGAAGAGATGGGAGAAAAGCTCTGTCACCTCCTTGGGATGTAAATGGGGAAATTGAGGGTCACAGGGTAAGTTGCAAACAGATCTAGGAGTAAAACTCTCTGAATTAATTTCAAGACAAAACCACTGATGAGGAAAGTCCTTAAAGGCAGACAAAGGCTTACTCAAAGCAGGCTTGGAACCGGTCAGGGTCTCAGAACTTGGCCCTTTGCTGTAACAATTTGGCCTCTGAAAGGGAAATGAGGCCTCGGGGAGTAAGTTATTCTGGGCCTCATGGTGACAGGCACCCCCCCCCCCGAGACTCAAGCTTGGCTCTATGCCATGGGGTCCCCGGGAGCCTCTGGACATCAGCCATGGCACCCTGCCTTCTGAGGTCTAGGGAAGGGTGGGTGCCCTGTGGAAGGATCACTGTTTTCTAAATGGCTTCCTGCCCAGAAAGCCTCCAGAACTGCCCACTGCTCTATTACTGCTAATAGAACTGACTTCATAGCATCCACAAGGTTCAAGTTTAGAATCTAAGACTTGAAAGGCTCTTGGCGTGGTGCAGAGAAAGGAAGGAAGCCATCAGCTCTTCAGAAGATCTTCATTAAAACATATACACCCAACCTATGTGAGCTATGGGAGAGCTGATCTGCCCTGAGGCAGGAGGATGCATGAAATGCCCTTTGCTGTTTAAGGGGTGTGGTCTGACTTTCTGCAGACTCCCAGGGGCTGCTCAGGAATTCTGAGAGATGTACTTGTCCACAACAGGGTTTTTCCAAACTTGCCTTCTACCTAACTCCATAACGGGATTGAGATTCATAACAGAATGAAACCCGTATCCCTGCTTCTCACTGTATAGGTTGGGAATATCGAGACCCAGAAGGCTGTGAGACCTCTACAGGGTGCCAGACTGGGGCAAGATTGCTGGTTTTAGAACCAGGCTGGAAAATGAACACCCTGATGCAGAGCTCAGAGTTCCAGTATGAAGGATGTCCAAGGCCACAGACTTTTCCCTTCAACCCTCTGGCTTCACACCTTCCTTATTTTTCCTGTGCAGGATCTGTTCCTCAGTCCTTTTCCAGCACTATCCACAGCTTCCGTGTGGTCTCGGTTTTGCAGAGAGCCCCCAGGGACAGCTTACATGTTGCCTAGAAGGCCATGAGGCAATTTGGCCAGTGAACCAACGCACAGGTAGCAGGATGAGCCTGTGAGCCAAGTAGACAGTCTGGACAACCAGGCTGGGGGAACTGTAATATTCAGGGAATTTCAATCAGTGTCGCTGTTTGTCCCAGCCAACTGGCTAACGGTGCGGAGTTTGAATCAGTGACCCGCCTCCTGGTCCCTCCTCCTTAGCCAGCCTCTCTCCCTCCCTCCTTCCTTCTTTCCAGTCTTTTCTCTCCAGGAGGGGCCTGCCCTTGAGCTGTTGAGCTGATCAGGCTGCTGCTGCTGTCTGCCTCTCCCCTCCCAGTGCCGCTGATGGAGCACAGGGTTAGGGCTGGCTCTCACAGAGCCCTGGGTCTCTTCTGGCTTTTCCCCTAGATAGAGAGTTCACACCCAGCAGAGCCCTGCCGAGTCCCTCCAGCTTCTCACGCCCCACTATGCCTCTACTGGATGTCTTCTGGGCTTGCTTCAGGAAAGTGAAGGTAAGTGTCTGTCCAGCTGCAGCCCAGCTAAGGCCCCCTGTTCGTGGGGGAAGCCGGCAGCAGAGCCCATTGCATGATGACTGAGAAGGCCTGGCCAGCTTCTGAAACTGGGCTTAGCTCTTGCAGCTAGATAAGGCTAGATTCAACCTCTGCCCTTTGCCACTTGACTGAGTCTCCGAACTTTTACAAATAATCTAGTTGTCTCTGGCTTCCCAAGCCTGCCACAGAGAGAAAATACTTGACTTCTTTGAGCTTTAGTTTTCCAGCTTTAGAATGAAGATAGTTAAACTAATCTTGCAGGGTAAGGAGGATGCTGTTACTGTTTCCATAGTAAAATATTTGCAAACATAAAGAGCTAAGCTGTGAGGTTTCTAGCATGATGCCTGGCATGTGACATTCACACAAGTAATGGTGTGTATTATTATTGTTATTATTATTCATAATAATAATTTTGAAATCCATCAACATGTAGCAAGCAAGCATCTACTGTGCACTAGGTACCAGGGAGCTATACAAGACAGAAAGGGTGTGTCTTGTATCCTTCAAGAGAAAATGAGATGGATGACAGATGTTCATCAAACCCTCATTACATGCCAAGCACTCACTATACTACATAGCCAGCCAGGCACTATATAGTAGTTGAAGGCATGCTCCATCCTGGTCATGGGAAATGTGGGAACACAACACACTCTATGGGAATGTGGGATGCAATTTCTGGTCTCAAGAACCAAGACATTAACATGTATTGAGTATCTGTGTGCACCAGACCCAGGTGACCCTTACCACTATCCAGTAATTTCTTTCTTTGATAGTTGTGGAAGAGACACTGTAAATGGCTAAGTGATACGACATCACTCCGCTATGACCAGGACTGTTGGGAGTCTGGGCGCTAACGTCTATGCTTTTCTTGATATGATATAGCTCCTCAAGTACAGTCTCCTGGGAAGACTTTGGAGCACCTAGGCCAACTGTAAGATAGGACGGAAGACTTGCTGGGGTTCTTAGGAAGGGAAGCCCCATTCCATCCAGGGGGACGTGGAAAGATTTCACAGGAGGTCACATTTGGGTTGAGCCTGAAGGTGGAAGGAAGAGAAGAGTTTGTTAGGCCACAAAGAGGGTCGGGAGATTCCTGGCATGGTGACATGTTGAAAGAGAGGGGCACAGAGAGTAGGAAATAGGGCTGTCTCTCAAAGGGTTTGAAAATAATTAATCTGAGGGCTAATGGTCTTCTTTTACTGGGGATTTTTTAGTGAAAAGGTTTACTTATCTATGGTAGAATTGAAGAAAAGCAAAGACAATGTGTGGTTTTTGTAAATACAAAGTAATTCAACTCAATGAACTAGTCTTTATTTGGAAATGATTGAGTCTTTCCTATGGCTTTAGGGTTCAGATGATATTTCTTTTACAAAAGAAGACTGAGAAAAGCTTCAGTGTCTGTTTTCATCAAATTAAAAAAAAATATATCAGTCTCCTTACCCATGAATTTTGATGTCTAGGGGCCTGGGGAGTCGGTTTTAAGAAGGTGGGCATATAATCAAATGGGTGGGTTCAGGAGAAGTACTCCGGCAGCCAGAGCAGGTGAGGGTGATGTAGAAGGGGTCAAGTGGAGGGAGGGCTCAGGATGGTGAGAGCTGCAATGGCCATGGTGCTGGGTATGGACAGGGAGGAGTGGCTGAAGAGCTGGGTAGAATGAAAACAATAAAGGAGCGGAACGGAAAGGGACTTCGGTGTTTGATGCCTGAGATGTTTCCCATCGACTATCCCATCAATGGACTATGCTAGGTGCTTGACATGAACTTCCATTACATCCCTTTGTACTCATTTGTCCAAGGTGCTCGGCAAACCCCCTGATTCACGACAGTTTCTTAGGAGCCACTGGACAGAGAAATGAAAAGAGAAGGTCAGAGATCTCTATCCCATGCACAAGAAACATCTATGATTCCATGCATGGATATGCCCATAAACACAAAACATACATGTGCATTTGTACACATTCAGCCATACACACATAGACTTATCATTCAAGTATGGATACATACAAAAACATACGAATGTCGGTGCATACACAGATAACGCACATACACAACATACACAAGCATGTAGATCAGCAGTTCTCAACCTGTGGGTCACAACTCCTTTGGGGATCTTCTAATGACCCTTTCACAGGGGTCACCTAAGACCGTCAGAAAACATAGATATTCACATTATGATTCATAACAGTAGCAAAATTACAATTAGGAAATAACAACAAAAACAATTCTATGGTTGGGAATCACCACAACATGAAGAACAACTGAATTAAAGGGTGGCAGCGTTAGGAAGGTTGAGAATCACTGATGTAGGTACACACACATACCCTTCCAAGCACATGTATAAAGATATATAGATCCAGGCATATCCACAAAGTTATGTACAGTAAGGTCACATACACACACACACGGTGGGGGGGGGTCAGAAATATAGAAGTCCTGTGGTCATATGTGATCTTTAAGAAATACAAAGTGATATATCATTAGATCCAGGAGCTAAAAGGCAGCTTGCCAGACATCTATTTAACTTGGACCTCTTGTCCTCCTTTCAAATGCTGTCATTTTTAAGTCCCCAGTCTAAGGCTGGATGCTCTAAACTTGTCAGCCTTCTCAAAGGAAGGTGCTGTTCTGAGTTACCCTCCCTTTCTGAGCCAAGTCTCCCCATGAACAGTTACACAACTGTGGAAAAACTGCCCGAAGTTTGTGCAGAGCCTGCTGTAGCTGAACAAAACTGTCAGATCATCTAAGTCTGCCTTCTTGGGGCCCTGATAGGGAAACCAAGTTTCAATAACTTTGTACCCCATGAGAATGGAGGAGGAAAGCAGACAAACTGGGTTTAAGTTCTACCACAAACCTTTGTGCATGTATTTTAGCTATGCACCTTTGAGCATGACCTTTGTGAGCCACAGCCTACAGACCTGTAGAAGTATATTGCCTATGATGGCAGCTCAAAGAAACTATAAGCATCCCGCGAGCTTGTCCTGCTAAAAGCAGGTTTCCAAGTGGCATACTGGGTGTGCTAAACCAGCAAAGGGCAGGGTCTATTCTGTGTTTGGAGAGTGAGGATTAGGATCTCAGATCTTGTCTAATCCTTTGTCACCATTATCTCTCTGCTCTCTACTTTGACTCTGCCTTGGTTTAGGGACAGGAGTGACTAATTTAGGAACTGAGGCTGACAACCCAGAAAGAGAGGATACTACAAAGGTGCAAGAGGGCAATCCAGGCCTTAGAATTGTTTCTAGTCTCTCTAGTTTAGGGATATCCTAAGCAAAGGCATTGGGGTGTGAAATGAGCCCAATACACAGTTCCTAATGTGTCTTCCCTGGAGTCAGCAGGGCTGAGAAGGTAGCTATGGCCACCTCTCTGTACCATCAAGCATGCTTAAGACCCTCCCTCCATACAGTTGGGCTAGGCATCTCTTTGATTCTTTGATGTGACCTTCTGCTCTCTCCCAGAACCTAGCTTGGTACTGTGTCCATAATAAGCATGGCTATGACTCCCCTTCCTGTTTCAGTTGAGCATACCAGTTCCTAGAGGATACCCCTCTGAGAAGTAGAGTTCCATCTAGGTCGTCACCTCTGGGTGACTTTTGAGACGATTACATTACCCTATTGTCCCTCCTTTCCTTCCTCTTAAATCTTAAGTATATAATTGCCTAGTATCAGATATAGAAAGACTCTTTGAAGTCACCGATTTCCCCACCAAACTACTCACTTGGAAAACGGGGCCTGGGGAGCAGGGAGATGTGTTATAAAATTCAAATGCAGATTAAATATGGTAAAATCTAACAGTGGTGCTAGGTGGGTATATCGACAATGCACATTGCACTCACACATATCTAGTGCACATATGTGATGACAACCATCTCTTACCCACCAGGAGTCTGTAGTAGTTGAAGAAATCGTGGGTAGAGAAGTCTCTAGTACACTGGAAAGGCTCAGAGAACTTAACCAGCCAGGTGTCAGCCAACAGGGCTCAGCATGGCTTGCCCCAGTCACTATATTCATGTACTGAAGTCGTGCACTGTATTCCTGCACTGAGCATGTGTGTATAGGGCTCTCCCCAATTCACCCATGTGCTTAGCCTCAAGGGCCCTCTCTTGTAAATGCTGTCTTCCAAGTACACATGCGACTTCTACATGGCTACTCTTTTTGTTTTCTCTTCATGGTTGCTCTTTTTAAGAGTAGGTCTCACTATGTAGCCAGGCTGGCCTTGAATTCAGGATAATTTGCCTGCCTGAGACTTTAAGTCCTGGGATAGGTTTGTACTCAGCAACCAGCTCCACATGGCTCCTCAAACATTTGTTTCTGTGACAGTGAGATTTCCCCCTCACCACACAGTCTCACATTCATGCACATACCTACATGCACATGCGGTGAGCATGCATTCTCACATGTGCTTGCTCATATGGCCCATGTTAGACTGTACCTGGCTGGTTAACATCTGTGAAATTTCCCAGTGTACTAGAGACTTCTCTACCCATGATTTCTTCAACTACTACAGACTCCTAGTGGGTGAGTGAGGGTTGTCATCACATATAAACATACGTGCACTGTGTGTGTATGAATGGAATGTGCACAGGGACAGGTCTTCTCTCTCCCTATGTCAACTCATAGAATCTCATTCTGCTGCAAATTGCCTCAGCAGGATATGGAGTGTAAGGGTGACAATGCTTCAGGATTTCTATTCTGACCCTCCAGGAAACCCTTGCTTTTTCCATTCTTTGCCCTTATCTATACAAACAAGATAGCTATCACATGCACTATGTATTGGTTGGGAGAGGGACAAGGAGAATGTGAAGAATTTGAGTATACACAAATGTATACAAACTCCCAGAGCTAGGAAAGGACTTCAGACTTCTGGATCCTATCTCTACATTCCACAGGATAATTAACCAGTTTCTTGTAATGTGCGTATGTGTACGTTAGAGCTGCGTATATGCAGAGGTGGCTAACTCTCAATTATTGGAGCCAAAGAAATTATGACATAAACACTCAGGTCACGAGAAAATTGCTTTAAAAGAGCAGAGCTAAGCCATCTGTCTTACAGATAGAGGATTCAACTCGTGGGCTCTCTGTGCAGAATTCTTCAGCCAAGTCAACTATTACATTAGGTGACTAGTGAGTGTTGGCTCTCAATTCTTGTGTGGACAACCCATACTGTGGGGGTTGTCTCCACATGGTTTATTGTAAGTCAACTAGATGCTGACATAAGACAATGATTTGTGAGTCAAGGAACCATGGACTGAAGCAAGAAAATAAGTGATGGGAACTTTATTTGTCTAGATGGAGTTCAAGAGGAGCTGCGGTTTAGTTCTCAGGTACTCTGTGAAGCTTTCTGGGAAAACTCTTTAGCACAGAATGGGAGACAATTGGGTAGGAGAAAAAAGCATTGGACAACTGCTGTATTTAGGCCAAGGGCTCTTCTTGAGCCAGACACTTCCTTCATGGAATTGCCAAGAAACCTATAAATAAGAGCCTGGCACATGGTTCTAAATCTCAAGTTTTAGTCTTTTGATGAAAAGGACAAGAAAATCTCCAGGGAAACAGGAGAAGAAGGAGGCAGAGATTCAGGGGTTTTTCCCTGGGTCTAGGGTCTGGGAGTGAATGGGGGGAAGAGGGTGCTGATACATGAGCCCCAGAGCCATTAATAAAGTTGTGTTGGTGGTGGGTATGGAATTCAAGGCCTTTTACAAAGTAGACAAGTGCTCTGCCACTGAGCTATACCTTCAACCCGAGACCTTGAAACTTCCAAGTGGAAGTTCTACTTTGATGTTCCTGATGTAGTGAAAAAGACAGGTGTTTAGAGTGAGAAAACATGTCCCTAACGCTTTTCACCTCTTTGACCCCCACCTTTGCCTTCAGCTTCCTTGGTGCTGAAATGTGTGGAGTGTGGATGACTGTTGGGGATGCACCCAACATTAGTTTTTTTTAGTGGGAGGAGAAATGGAGGCAGCTATAGACTAAAAACTAACAAAGGTTCCAACCACTGCTCATTAGTATTTATAAAGTACACAGCACGGGGTGCACAGTATTCCAAGTCCCCCCTGACTATTAGCTCAATGTATCATAACAATTACCCTGTCTACTGTGGTTTTAAGGAAACTAAGCCTGTTTCTCTACCTACAAGATTTGAAGGTTGGATTGGTTATTGAGTCCTTCCTGGCTCTGATACACACCACCACCACCACCACCACCACCACCACCACCACCAAATGAAATATAAAATACTGTTCCCAAAATGTCAGTGATTTCCACTCAAGTTCCCTAGGGAGAGAGAAAAGGAGCTCGGGCTCAGGGAAAAAAAAGCCTACATTGGGGACTGTTCCTTCCAGCAGGCCCTAGGGCCTGAGAACGGCTGGAGACCCAGGAAGCTATGGAAGCCAGAGTTTGGCTTATGTTTCCAAGTCAGTGGTAAAAATAACAAAGATCAGCAGCCCAGATGGCCTGTACTGGGGTTTGGAGGCAGAAGCTTCCCAGGGGGGTAGGGAAGGGACGTTCTTCAACCTCATCTCTCTGTCCAACCATTTGGTGGCCACCTGTGCTCCTGATACCAGGAAGCATATGGGCCAGGCCAGTGGGTAGTTCTGAGGCTGGGGCTGCCAAGGTAAGGAAAGAAGGACGTCATGCACTGGGAGAATGGAGTTGAGGCCCTGGAAATGGTCAGAGGCAAACCTTCTCTGGCCTTTCCTCTGCCTTGAGTTGGATCACACAGGGGGCTGGAGGGGAAAAGTAGCTGTGGTGGGACAATGAAGTAACTGGAAGCAGTACACCTGGTTCCTCCTCTGTCTCTTGCTCTGTGCCCCAGTTTCCTTACCTACACTGCAGGGAAGAATACACACTTCACTTTCAAATTTCAGGAATGCTATATGTGAAAAAGCCTGCCATATAGCAGGTGCTCAGTAAATATGGATCGATATGAAGATAAAAAGACATACTACTCTCCATGTTCTTGAGCCCATGGTTTGGGCCCTCATTTGTCTCTCTTGTTAAATAAAGGAAACTTATACACCTGCCATTTCTTTCTGCCTCTGACTTTGGAAAGCCTATTGCTGAAGGTATCTTGTGAAAGCAAAAGAATGATAGCAAACACTGATGCTGTCGCCTGGTATTTCAGGAAGTGAGTTGTTTAAACAGCCTCCTAGTCTTCTAATCCCCAACTCTTTCCTCCCACCTCTGGTCACACTAGTTCGAAGCCTGGAGATAAGGCCCACTCTAAAGCTGCTCTGCTCTTCCTAGAAAGATTCCCAAGCTTTTGGCAGGAAGGCGCATCTGTGTTGACTGGTGGGAAAGTCAAATCTTCGGGACAGGACATTCCTGAGATTATCTAGGGAACCCCTGGGGCTTGTAGCTTCTCTCTTACTCTCTTCCCAGCTTGGCTGTTAGCCTGCTAAGGCAATGCAGTAGAGGAAGTTGGAAGAAGACTTGAGGGGCCTTAAGGATGTAACTCAGCTGAGAATGTGCTTGGCTAGCATGCATGAAGCTCTGTATTCCATCCAGAGTGTGATATATAACCAGATATGGTGACACACACCTGGAATTTACAGTACCCAAGGAGAGTCTGGAGTCCAATGTCATCCTTAGCTATACAGTGACTTCTAAGCTAGCCTGGGCTATGAGAGACCCTGTCTCAAAAAAGGGGCAGGGTTGTCTCAGAAGGAGCTCTACGAAAGCAATCTAGAAGTATTTCTTCTATTGCTCTCAACCAACTAGGGTTGTTCTTTCCCCTTCTGTTATGTATAAAGATGAGAATTGCTAGGGACCTATCATTATAAGGGCAAGTGAAGTCTAGACTGCCTGTGTCCTTAAAACCAGCTCTCCACTGCCCTTTTAGGACAGAGGGTTCTGTCTTCTACTATCAGAGGACATATACTGAACACTAGTGTATGTTCCCAGGACACTGGCATAGGGTTTAAAAGTGGGACTATGACAGAAGTGTTCCAGTGTAGGACTTAGTGACAAGCTCAGTCTAGCCCTAGCCAACATGTCACCCTCCACCTATCCAGCTGTTGCCATACTAAACTTCAAGCTTCTCTAAGGACCCAACCCATATCCCAGCTGCTCATGTCCACTGAGAGCCTGGCCCAATCCAGCACCCGCTGTAGCCTTAGCAAGTTTACTGAGTACACTAAACAGCACACACACACACACACACACACACACACACACACACACACACATGCACATATAGGTTGTGAAATTCGTATACCCACCTACCAGCTGAAAGACTTTGGGAGCCTGAATGTTCAGCTCTAGAGGGGTCAGGGGAGCTTGCTTTGCACAGTAACCATAGTCTGTGTTGGCAAAAACTGGGTTGGGCCTGGGGGTGGGTGGTGAAGTCCCAGTGTGAAGAAAGGAGGGCCAGACCATGAATAGGGCTCTGTGTGGCCAAACTGAGAGGACTGGGGGAGGCTGGAATGTGAGGAACGTGCTCTCATGACTGTGGCCTGAGGCCTGGGTCTACAGCACAGGGTTGATCAGGGGTGACAGGATGGCAGGGCAACAAAGGTGGAGTATGAAGCCAAGAAAACAGACAAGGAAAGGAGAAATGGCTTTCCAAGTCTCCCTTCAGATAGCAGATCAAGGACTGTAGAGAGCCTGTAGGCTGGGCAGAGAAGATGTTAGGGGCAGGGGGCTTGCTTGGTTCTACCCATATGTGTGAGAGTTCTGGATCCCACTGTCTCATTGTCTGGATCAAGCCTTTTACTCTGTTTCTGATTTTTTTGTGTCAGCATCCATCCAGTTGGCAGGCCAGATACCTAGATGTCATCCAGAAATCTTTTTTCTTTTAATTTTCTCATCCTCTGTCCTTTATCTGGCTTCTACCATGTGAATAGCCTATTTATTTATTGGTTCCCCATTCCTATTCCAAAGGTCTTTGCCCAATCCTGAGCCTTACTACTCCACTGATCTCTGGGTCTGGCCATCCCTCACATCTAGAGCAGTGGTTTTCAACCTTCCTAATGCTGTGACCCTCATGATGTGGTGACCTCAACCATAGCATTATTTTTGTTGCTACTTCACAACTGTAATGTTGCTACTGTTATGAATCATGGTGTAAGTATCTGATATGCAGGATATCTGATATGTGACCGCTTCATATGTTGAGAAGCACGGATCTAGGGTAACATTCTGAAACATGAATCTGTGGACTGGGATATAATTCACTAGTAAGTCACTTGCCAAGCATGCATGAGGCCCTAGGGTCAATCCCCAGCATACAAACCAACAAATACAAGATAACTCAAAAACAGTGAACAGCCCATAGTTGCTCTTGCCTGTAATCTCAGAACTTAGGTCATTGAAGGAAGAGGATTGGCTTACATTTTAAGCTAACTCGAATCATATAGTGAGTTCCAGGACAGTCTGGGCCATGAAGTAACACCCCATCTAAGATTATAGTAACAACCAACAACAAGTCAAACCAACCAACTGACCAACCAAACAACAGCAGCAGCAGCAGCAACTACAAAAACAAAATCAAACCAACCAACCAACCAACCAACCAACCAACCAACCAACCAAATAACAACAGCAAATTACAGCTTGAATCTAATTGTGTTCCTTCTTTGTTTAGGCCCTTTCAGTGGTCTTCCAGGTTGATATAGCCCTTCATAATCTGGGGCCTATCTGCTGATTTGGTTGTATCTGATGCTCTACTCTCCAGCCAGGCTACAGGCAGTTCCAGTTTCTCAAAGAACCTGTTTGGAGCCCTTCTTGCCCTTTTCTATGCTCTACTCTTTGATTGTCATGCTTTCTTGCCCCTTTGTCTGCCTTGAAGACCTGATCCAAGTGCTTTGAGAAGGGCTTCATAACAAAGTATCCTCCTACTCCCCCCAACTTCCAAACGACTCCCTCTGCTCAGTCCAGAAAGCCTTCTGCAGTGTGGTTGGTAAGAGTTGAACATATGACAGCTTCCACATGTAGCTTGGATTCACAGGCAGGGAAGGAACCTGTCTGATTTGTCTCAGTTCCTGAGTTCCTAGCATAGGGCCTACTCCTGAGGGAAATGAATGAGGGAATCAATAAACACAATATAAATAAAATTACTAGTTATCTTTGCCTTCTTCTTCCTCTTCTCCTCCTCCTCCTCTTCCTCTTCCTCCTCTTCTTCTTTTTTCTCCTTCTCTTCCTCCTCCTCCTCTTCTTCCTCTTCCTCCTCTTCCTCTTCCTCCCCTTCCTCCTCTTCCTCCTCTTGATCCTCCTCATCGTTGTCTTTTTTTCTTTAGGGTCTTACTGTATGTCCAGGCTGGCCTTGAGCTTACAATTCTACTTCAATCTCTAGATTGCTGGTGTTCCAGATGTCCACCACCACTTTCAGCTCAGAGTGACCGTGTTTTCTTGATGTTCCCCTTATGCCTCTTGGGTTCAGAACTCCCAGATCTTGCAGCAATATGTTCAGCAAGCAGGAGACAAGAAGTACCACTGTACCAGCATGCAGGTGGTCATACTCCATCTTCTTGTACAAGGATTTAACAGATAAACATCAGAACTGATGGCAAAATTAAAGTGAGAGTAGATGTGGCAATTCATTAGTGAAGGTAGATGAATCCTTGAATTTGAAGCCAGCCTGGATTACATAAGACCGAGTCTGAGAGATGGGGTAGGGTGCTGGGGTGGGAGGGAGAGCACTGTATCCCAAGCCCTCATTTTCAACTTTTTATTTTGGGAGAGGGTCTCACTACATAGCTCAGGCTAGTCTTGATTCACTCTGTAGCACAGGTGGACATTGGATTTGTTCTCTTGCCTTGGCCTCCTGAATCTCTAGTTTTATAGGCCCATACCACCAGGTTCTCTTCTAATTCTCTTTTGAACAAACTTGAATTTATTATACTCATGATGAATTGGGCTGGTAGTAGAATAGGATAGAAGGAATTCCATGCAACTAGAACAGGACTGCAGAATAGCTGTCCCAACTGTTAGCTCATTTCCTAATTTCCCAGAATTGTCATCTATAGGACCTCATGGGTCCCTTCTTTGTCCTTTTCTTCTACTCATTCACCCTTCTCTTTCTTATATCCCCTTTGTTCACCAGTGAGAATTATATTGACTCGCTCACTCATAGTTCCACTTTGTAGCTTTTTCAGGGGACTTTCATATCCAACTCTCTCTGAGCACACTTCTCTCATTCTAGAACTTTCTGTCTATGTCATTAACATTTTTAGAGGTCACAAATGAACAATAAAGTAAATATGCTTTCCAATCCCTTCTTTTTCTTCTGGACAAATGTGTTCTTTGAGGACAGACTTGGCTTGTGGCTCTTCTAGGGTGATCTAGGTTGGAGATAAATATTCCTAAGATTAGGAGTAATTGGTACTGTCTGTACCAGATGTGGTCATCATTGTCCTGAGGGTAACAGACATGGTACCTATTCAGACAGCCCCTTTGCTGATAATGTTTTGGTTGATTTCAAGTTGCAAACAAGTAAGAAGATACTATCTCTAAGAAATATATCCTTCCTTCCTTCCTTCTTTCCTTCCTTCCTTCCTTCTTTCCTTCCTTCCTTTTTTCCTTTTTTCTTCCCCTAACAGCTTGATTGCTATCATTTTAGTCCAAGCTTCTGACATTGTTTGCCTGAAAACACACACAAGCCTTCTGATAGCTATCTCTGCTTCTGTTACAGCATTGCAACCCTCTCTGTACAGCAGCCCAAATGACCCTTTTAAAGTTGAAATCTGTCTTATCATTGCACTCTTTGCTCCCCAATGGCCACCTACTTGTACTTCCCAGCAAAGCCAATATCCTCTCGCTGGCTTCCAAAGCCCTGCAGACTTTTGGCTGTTACTCACCTCCTCTCACTTCAGATGTTTCCTGGAATATCATGTATCAGATCTTCCTTATCTTCACTGAACAGGTCGCTTTCAAAGTTCAGGTCCTGGGAGGGACTCACCGTGTCCACTTCCTAGTCACTCTTCCCTGTCACTTTGTAACTCAAGATTTCTCCTTGAGTCTTGTGATGCCTGACAGGTTTTTTTTTCTTTGTTTATTGATTGTCACTTCCCACTAAGAAGTGTCTGCCATAAGGACCTTATTCGTCTAGAGGGTTGTTATACTCTTAGCATCTAGCATGGTGTTCTGTAGATATTTGCCGAATGAATTCACAAAGTATTTTTAAGATACTGATAAACCATTGTTATATACATTTTTCACAAAGCCTGTGAGGTCAGGATTTTTACTTTCCTACTCATAAGTATACAGAAACTGAGAATGAAGTAATTATGAGTGCTATTCAGTGTAACACATAATCAGAAAAGGAAGGCTGCCCTCAACTTGGGCTTTCTAGTTCTAAATGCTATTTCCACTAAAGAACCTTACTTCTAGCCTGCACAGAGCTAAACATCTGTGCCAGTAGATGCTTACTAATTCTCTGACAGTCTGTATTGTCAGACATTGAAACTGTATTGTGAGCTACTTGGGGGCACTCTCTTTTCTGTAAGACAAAGGGGAATCAGAAGTAGCCAGTTGGATAGGGGGAAGTAGTATGAAGTAGGTAGCTAGGAGTCTGCGACTATAAGCTCCAATTTTCTCCTTACTTAATCCTTCTCTTCTATAGGCCTCAATAGGTCCGTCCATGAAATGGGTAGATTGAACTTGCTACTTTTAAAGATCCTTTTCAGTTTTTAATATATGTTTATTTCTTATGTGAGTATAGTGTGTGCTTGCTGTGGCACAGATATAAAGATCAGAGGACAATCTGCAGGAATCAGTTCTTTCCTTCTACCAAGATGGTTCTTGGAATTAAGCTCAGGTTGTCAGGCTTGGGAACAAGTACCTTTACCAGCTTAGCCATTTTACTGATCCCTTTTCAATTTTGATACGTTTTCTCTGCGATGCCATTACATTTTTCTCTGTTTCCTTTTTGCAGTGCTTCCCGTTGCTGCCAGCGAGGAAGAATGTCGGTGAGTATGCAAGACACACCTCACAAACAACTTCCAAGGAGATGAAGCCCCCTCGGGATCTGTAAGGGCGAGCTGATCATCTCAAGGAATGGAGGCAGTGGCTGAGTGGCATAGCTGGGGACAGTTTCTCTGTCTGCCTCCCGGGCACATCCTGGCTCCTTCCCATCCTGCTTTTTGGCTCTTGCTTCTGGGCAGTGCCTCTTTAGTTCTCAGACGAGGGTCTGGCTCTTGTCTGTGAGCCAGGGGAGGATTTCCCTCCAGAGCTATCAGCACGTGGCAGCCACCCATGCGCTTCCCTTGTTCCAGCTGCTTTCTTCCCACTGGCGCGTGTACTATGGACAGACAAGGCATCAGGAAAGGGGCACAGGGAAGTGGAGGGAAAAAAGGAGGCTTGATATTCTGGGTTCATGTCCATGACAAGCCAATACTTGCTGTGTTTGAAAGGAATTCAAGACAAGATAGGCTCCAGGACTAGTTAGATTAAGGGGACATGTGTAGTTAAATAAGTCCCTCTGCTCTCTGACAAGTTTCTTTGAATCTGACCTCCTATCTTCCTTCTGTCCCCCGGGGTTGACTTGGATGTGAATCAGCCTTGGTAGTCTGCAAGCATCTTCACTGTGCTGAAGAGAATGGAGCTGTCTAGAGACGCTGCTTTGGCAAACAAGAGAAAGTAGGCTGCTAGCCAGGAAAGGGTTTGCAGTCACTGCCAGAACTTGTAGCCTAAGCCAGGCTTTGGTGAGATCAAGGGGCCTTAGCCATTGTCATTCACTTATCTTTTTTTGCCTGGAGGAGCCCAGGACTTGAATGAGCATCATTCCTAGGTGGTGCATAGGGCTGGGGGTGGTCGCAGAAACAGTGAGTCATCAGTGATGCTAAAGGCTGAGGTGAAGCCCTCTCTGAAGGTGTTAGGAGGGACAATAGGAACTCTGCTGTCAAGGACCTTCCAAGACAGCTGGAACTGCTTTAGGTGCAGTCTTCCCAGAAGTCAAGGGGCATTTGGTGACTTCCCAAAGATGTTTCCACTTGAGGAACCCAGAGTTCTTGGGTGGTGGCTTCTAAAAAGAAGAACTGCACTGCAGGGTGAGGTGTTTATTTGCATTGCTATGACAGCAGATGGGAGAGACCTATTTTGAAGAAGCATTGCTTTGACAAGCACACAGCATGCATCTGCTTCTCAAAACCTCCTCATCATTCCAGGACTTCTTGCTGAGCACAGTTCCTTCTCTGTACCAGGGACCTCTGGGAGCATAAGCTCTGGGTGCTGCCCTTACTAGGAGAATGACAAACTTCTCCATTTCCCAAACACCAGCTGCATGGGCTAAAAGAAACCCCTTGGGCCCTGAAATAGTGACCCCCCCCAATCCCAAACAAATGCACTTACAGCTGCTAAGTTGTCTCATTAGGAATATCTGTGCCAGGGGAGCCAGAGATGCAGCTTAGTTGGTAGACTACTTACTGAAAATGCATGAAACTCTGGATTCAATATGTAGAAGAGTGAAAATGGGGTGTGGTAGAGCAGACCAGAAAGAAGGGGATCAGAGTTCAAGGTCATCCATGTGTATATACTGAGCTAAAAAAAAGAATATCTGTACAAAATTGGCATGCTCGTGCTAAGCCCTGGGAGGATGGGTACTTTGTGGCCTCCAGGGGAGAGAGGAATATCTTTTAGAGGGTGGCAGGAGAGGTTACCATCTAAGAAGCAGAGATAGGACTGCTCTTCCTTCTATTGGTTTGGGTTCAAGTTTGAAAAAAATGTCTATTGGAGGGCATGTTCTCAGGCCAAATCAAGGACAAGTTAGCAGCAATTATGAGTTTGTATGAATGTGGTAATTGCAGCAGCAAGGCACTAGCCCAGAGTTTCTTTCAGATCTCATTGTGTGAGCCCCAGCCAATTTCTTCCTCTCTAGAGTGCTATCCACATCAGTATAATGGAACTCCTTCCACAAGACTCACATGGATCACAAGGAACAGTGCATTGCAGACGTCAAAGCTGTGCTTACCAACAGCATATATACTAAAAGTGAACCAAGTCAGAGAAAACGAGCATGGTCTTTTCACAAGGATTAGCTACAGGAACAGTAAAAATGCATGTGGCTCGCACCTGCAATCCCAGCACTCAGGAAGCAGAGGCAAAGGCCCAATGATGATGGTTTCCAGGCTGCCCTAGTTACATAGCGAGAGCCTGTATAAAAAACAAGTGTCAACATAGTGAACGAAATGATTGTTTCTGATATTTCACGGCTAGAATGAGCAGAAAATTTTGTTTTACTTTATTATTTTCTGTCGAATAGGCAGTGTGTTTGTGTTTCAAAATTCAGGAGTTTTACAAAACCATAATGTCTTACTGCTCCTGTCTTTCAATTGCCGAACAATCCTCTTGGAGGTGAGCAGTGTTACAAGCTTTTTGGTTCCTCGATGAGTTTAGGTGGTCTGAAGAAAGAGAGCTGCTTGGTACCATGGGGGTGGGGAGAGGGGCATGCGGAAAGGGTGTCAGAGGAAGAACTGTGGGGGCAGGAAATGTGGGGTGGTAGAGTCAGCATTTGTTTGGGAGTTAGTGTGGACTCTGCCCCCTCTGCTGGAACTACCCTTAAGGCAGATTCCTTCCCTTCTAGGAATCTCAGTGTAGCCACGTGCCCATGGAATGCTAACATTGCAGAACAGAGGGGCACAAGAGAAAACCAGCCAGAGGCATGTTAGAGGCAAAACAAACAGACAAACAACAGCAAGAAAAATCTCAGCCAAGATGGTTCCTGAAATCTGGCAGTTGCCTGTGATTAGTACATATAATCTTCTTATTAGGATGAGTTAATCAAAGATTTCTCCGAGGTAGTTTATTTCCCTGTGTTCTCTAGGCAGAGGAAAATGTGGTATGAGAGTTCATGGGGTGTCTTGCTAGATCTTACCTTACCAAAGAGTGAGAGGAATGTCCAGCTCACTTCAACTCAGGTGGACCTTCCAGGACCCCTGCTATCAGGGTCCTGCTTCCTTCAGGTTCTCCTGCCATGGTTTTGAAGCATGGATTGTTTCTATGATGGATATATTTCTGGAACCTAACAGAAACCCACTTCCTCCAAATAAAACCATAATTCAAACCAGTTTCTAATACTTCTAATACTTGAGTGTAGCTGGGTGTTTTTTGGGGGGGATGAGTGGCAGGGGATCTCTATTTTGGTTTTGGCTTTGTCCCTTGCCAGCTGTGTGACTTTAGGCTCCTTCCTTCTCCTCTCTGGGTCTAAGTGTTCCTAGCTATGCAATGTATTACTCTTCATTAAAGCACCAGTAAGGTATATGTTGCTCTGAAACCCAGTCACTTCACTGCAGACTCCACATTTCCATGGAAGCCATTAGCTCCCCTGTCCAACAGCAAGCAGAGATGAGGGGAGCCGGGGCCTTTCTTCCTACCACTCTGTGCCAAATCCTCTCTGAGGCCCCTTGCTCCCACTGCACAAAGCTCCTTTGTTGCCTAAAGCCATTCAGAGCCACTCTCCAGGCTGCTGCCAAAATGGTTGCAGCAACCTGGGGGGTAATACTTTGCCTGTAACCAGAGCTCCCACTTCCAACCCGACTGGCTCCAGTCTGGCTGCAGGCTTGTCTTCTGTACTGGACTCTGCCTATCAATTGAGTCCTCCAATTCTTGGGGGAATGTAAAAGGTAGAAAATAGAAACAGATTTCTTAATTTAAATATATGAATCCAAGATGCTATTGGGTATCACCTCCCAAACTCAGGAGGGCAGCAGACTAAAATACCAACCATATGAAAGCCATCATCATCGTCAGAACCCAGGCCACTTCCTTCATTTGAAAAGAACTAAATCATTCTTATAACTCATTCTTGATAGATTCAACCACTCCATATTTGCTATTTTGCAAAGAACATTTGCAGACCATGACTTGCTTATCTTTTGACATATTTTCTCCAGCAACTTTGAAGATCATAAACATCTACTTAGTTGGAAAGGTATCTGGAACGGATTATCATTTGAGACAGGAAATCTTTCAGCCATAATCCAAAGTAAACACAGCTAAGGCAGACACTGGCTTTGAGCTGAGAAGACGGAGCATCTAGTCCCATCTCTGCCGTCAGCGCCTTCTCTGTCAGTTGCTTTTATTGAACCTTAGTTTCATCATCTATCCAATGAGAGGTTTGAACCAAGAAGTCATCATGGTTTCCTGCATTTGACTCTGCATTCTCTCATATGTCACACCCCATACCATCCTGCATTAAGCTGGAGTCAAACTGAAATAGGCATAGGATTGGTGGAAAGGGCAATTTCAAGATTTTGGGGGAGGGAGGATGTGGCAAGTGTTTCCAGAACTGAGTAGAACCCTATGTACTCTGCTTGAGGCCAAAGGTGCTGTGACGTCTAGCCTCCCAGTTCTTATTTTTCAACAGGACAAATCAGAGTTCATCTCAGGCTTATAGGTGCAAATCAGACAAATGCACGGAGGCACAGTGTATACTTGCCCATTTTCATAGCCCAAGCCAATCCAGAAGATTAGATGATAGGAGCAGGAATTGCAGGTGAAGTGTCAGAGAAGGATCTGGAAGGTACTGTCAGACATTGTCACAAAAGGGCATGTGGTCCCTTCAAACTCACCACCAGAGATCACAGTTTTCACTATGCCTCAAGAAACCTTCTCATCCTGGACTCCCTTTCTTGGTTAATGCACCAGTAGCCACTCAGCCACTCAAGCAAGGCTTATGGGTGTCCCCTGGACTCCAGCATCCTTCTTACTTGCGACCATTTAGCCACTAAGTCATTACAAAGATTTCTTTGTAATGCTTCCTACATTTGCTCCTTCTTTGCCATCCATACTGCCTCAGCCCTCCATCTGGACCTATAGGAGCACATGCATGGACAAATTCTACTGCTTCATAACTTCTATCTACCACCAAGCTTTTTGTATATTTGTATAATTTCCCTTCTTCTTCTTCTTCTTCTTCTTCTTCTTCTTCTTCTTCTTCTTCTTCTTCTTCTTCTTCTTCTCCTTCTTCTTTGTCTTCCTCCTTTTCTTTTTCTTCTCTTCCTCCTCTTTCTCCTCCTTATCCTTCCTCATTTTACGTATAGTACAGAGAATCAAACCCATGGCCACATATGGTAGGCAACTTTTCTTCACCGAACTCTATCCTTAGCTTTGGCAGCTTGTCAAGCCACCATCTAGACACCATTTCCATCTCGCCTGTTTTTATTATAACACATTACCTTGTCCGATATGCTTTTGTTCTCTCGTCTATCTAGTAGACTATGTGCTCTTGTACATTGTCTACATGCCTGACCCTCATATCCCCAAATCTAAGCTGAGGACTTTACATAAACAGTGAATCTGCCACAGAGTGTCTTTAATTTTCTGATGGTATAGCCAAAGAACTTCTGGCAATAGGATTGGTGAATTATTATACCTTCTCCCTATCATTTCAGCTTTGAATCCACCTATTACAAATCAACAAAAAGCCCCACTGGTTTCAGATGGCAAAATGTCTCAAGGCATGGCTTTGGGGTGTAGATCCATGTGACATATGTTTGCACTAAGCCATTACAACTTGGAGCTTGCCCTATATCTCAAGATAGGAAAAGTCCTTAAGGGCCATGTTAATAATTCTCACAGCAAGTACTAAGGAACCCTAGAGCCCTCAGAGAGTCCTTGGGAGCCACGAGAGAGGACGGAACTGAGAGTTTTTCCATGCGGGCTTTGTTCAAGTAGTTCCGGCTTTATAAATTGGAGGTCTCCAGAAGATATCATTTGGAGTCTTGAGTTTTCCATATAGAAGCAAAAGATTATAACTGAACCTAGTGTTCAGATGCTAGCTGGCTCCCTTTTTTATACCATTCCTGCTATCTGACTAGTTTGGCTCTGACCAAACTCTCTAGGTATTGTGAAGCCTTTGATATTTTATACTCCTCCCCTTCCTCCTCCTGTGCTGTTGTCTCACTATGTAGTCCTGGAGGGCTTCATGTTTGCAGCTCTCTGCAAAAATTCCCATGTCTCGCCTTTCCGAATGTTAAGATTTCAAGTACTCTATGCCTAGTGAACATTATTAATATTGAGGTCGAATTGGGTGTAAATCAATTTCTACCTATTGATCCAGTTTTTAGCCCTTGGAGATTCATGAGAGTGAATTCATTCCTTCTTCCCTGTGACTATTGATTGGCATTTACACTTTTCTGGTGTTTGCGGTTGCAGGGATCTTTTTGCTTGTGTTGACCAATGTGCTTATTAAAGGTAGGAACTTGAAACTCAGTGCAGGGAAGTGACTAGAGAAGAACATATAGATAGCTAGATGAGTGACAAACTAGGGACAAGTTCCTATTCTTGTACAGTGTTCTCCTGAGACTCTGTCCTTCCCCAGAGTGAAGAGCCTTGGCTCTAAGATCTTCTCCCACAGCCCCAGTTAGCCTCCCAATGGCCAGGGAGATGAAGTGCTGTGCTGTTGATTGCCCCACGACAGCTTATGTTTGCTGTGGAAAAGCAGTTTGCTGGGCAAACTGGTGTCAGAAGCAGACTTGAGTCTTGTCCCAACCTGAATGCTGCTTCTCATTCCACCCTTCTTCTCGTAGGTCTGAATCCACTCAAACAGCCCCCTTCCCCCCAGTGCAGGGCAGCCCAGGGCCAGCTTTCCCAGTCCCTTTCTGAACTGTTTGCTGGAGGTTCCTGCTGTGTGACCTTCCACATCCCAAATCCAGAAACAGGAAGAGTTGATTTGGTTTGCATTTTTGAGAAGAAAAATGAAAACATAGGAAGTGGGGTTCCCGGGAACACAGGCTTCTAATTCTGTGTCCCATTTGTCCCTGGAACAGGCTAGTTCTGGGCATACATTCCACAGAGGAAGTGAATGGCCTTCCATATTAAAAACAAAACAAGGAGCCCTTCAAGGTTTGGAAAGAGAATAAGGTCAAAGGGAGACTTTTAAGCAGAGGTAGGACAGTAGGTTGAGACTCTCCAGCCCTTTCTCACACCCCATCCTCACTGACAACTGTCATTCATTGATCTCACCACTGGTATCGACACATCTGACCCCTGGCGATGGCCTGCTCTATGTGGTGCTATGGCTAAAGGGAGAATTGGACTTCTCTCTTCTCTGACGATAACCAAAGGACATTCACTCAAAACCTTCCGTTAAAGTCCAAAGGGAGCAGACATTTATTACACACACACAAACAACACAGAGCGCCCAGGCTTTGCAAAGTAAAAAGCTTCTTGTTTTTACAAACCCAGTGCAGAGAAGTGCCTTGCCTTACCCCAGCTGTTTCCTGGGACAACCACTTTACCACTCCTGATGAGTTGCTGTGAGTTTGCATGGCTTTGCTCTCTCAGCTCTCTACCACTGAGAAGTGGAAACTATCATGTGCCCCTACCTATGCAAACACTAGGAAGGCAAATGCAAAAGGATAAGATAGAAAAACAGAAAAAGAATGTTCAATATTCCAGGATTTCTAGGTCTTTTATAGTTTTTGGCTTCTGGGCTGACAAACATGAATAGTCTGTAGCTAGCTTCCAGGGTAGAAGTATAGTTCTGCCTTTGGGCCTCAGAGAAATATATAACCCTGCAAGAAAATCAGCTCTGCCCACCCCTGAAGTTTCTATAGATGTACATGTCGCATAGGAATAGCTGGATCCTTGATTTTGCTGCAGAAAGTAATTGCAGGACAAGGTAGTGCAGCGAGTGAGGGGTCTTTACTGTCAACAAAAATTAATGATCCTGCTTGTGTGGTCCCCAGGAAGTATCTAGAGGAGTAACACCATGCTCCAGGTTATACATGCTTAGTCCTTAAACTAAGTTTCTTGCTATTTTTACATTTTAAGAATTATATATAATTCTGTATTAAAAGAAATTTTGTCTCTATGTGGACAATGTTCACAGCAAATGTTAATTACGCCGGAATTCCTCATTCCCACCTGACCAGTATCAACCAGATTCCAGAGTGAGGGATTCCTTTCTCTTCCTGTGTTGTCAGTTTTTTTCTCCTCCCTTACAATGACCTATCATCCTTAACACAAATCAAGCAAAAGAAAGAAAGGGAGAGAGGGAGGGAGGGAGGGAGGGAGGGAAAGAAGAAAAGGAGAAAAAGAAAAAAGAGAAAAATAACTATAGAATGGCAAGAGAATTCAGAAAGTTCTGGCTCTGAATTGTCACTGTCATCCCTGTAATGCCTCTCTGAGACTTCTCTCTCTCTCTCTCTCTCTCTCTCTCTCTCTCTCTCTCTCTCTCT
>NW_021604642.1:2367974-2381498 GCF_004785775.1 Grammomys surdaster | reverse complement strand
TCTCTCTCTCTCTCTCTCTCTCTCTCTCTCTCTCTCTCTCTCTCTCTCTCTCTCTTGTTTGTGGTCCAGGCTGATCTGGAACTCATTATGTAGTTTAGGATGGTCTTGAACTAGTGATTTTTGTGTTTTAGCTTTCTGAGCACTTGGATGAAGGCATGTAACACTACCCCTGGCATTTCTCTACATTTGAAAATGGAGATCCCAATATTCTGCTTTGAGATCCTAGGATCTAAGTGTGAGGTGGAAATGAGCCTGCTCAGACAAGGCATGATGATAATTATCAAATGATGATTTGATTACTATGGTCACTAACTCAGGCAGTAGAGAGGCTTTAAGGAGAGAGTTCTCCTTCCATCCAGAAATATGACTTGAGATCACAAAAGCATCTGCTGAGGCTCGAGGAATGAATCCCCAGGCCTCTGGGATAGAGACTGCTTATGTTGAATCAGGATTCCAGAGCCCCAACCCCCACTCCAGGGAGGCCAGAGCGGAATTGCTGATAGATGGATGGCAGGATCAGAAATGCCTGGTGACCAAGACTCTAAAGAGCAGATGTGCTTTGGCAGGATCAGAAATGCTGGGTGACCAGGTCTCTAAAGACCAGATGTGCTTTCTGTCTCAGGTCTGCCAATAAGCATCTTTGAAAAGGCCTCGTTCCTGGGGACTAAAGTATAACCAGGCAGGATGTGTTGGCTTCACTCCTAACAGACCTTCTCACCTTTGGCAGATCCTTGTTCTCTCTGGATCCTCATTTCCTCATAATTAAAATGAGAGGATTGGAGTTTATGGTTTTTTGTTTGGTTGTAGTCCTTATGGTTTTTGGTAGTGGTGGTGGTGGTAAGTATTTTTTGTTTGTTTGTTTATTGTTTGGGGATTTTGTTATTGTTGTTGTTATTTCATGTCTACGTTTTTTCTATGATCCTTAGTTGGAAAGGGATTTGTCCTTGACTTCCCAAAAATGTGATCAATCTGATCATCAGGTAGTATGACACAGAATCCTGGATTCCTGTAGAAAATGGCAAAAAAGCAGTTGGAGGAGTGGCCTTGCCTGGCCCCTGTAATCCCTTCTGTCTGTGTCTTAGCTGAACTTAGACACAGGGAAGACTGAAGGGCACATGGACCAAAGCAGGTGTTTCCCAAGCCTGGGGCTCTGCCACAGGTACCACAGTATAACATGAAGTAAGGAAAGGAAACAGGAAATCCTACACACTGTGTACACCTAATTGTTCTGGAAGAATTCCTTTGCAGCTGGCCTGCTGCCTCAGAAGTCAGCAACTGCTGAGGAGGGAGAATGGCAAACTTGCAGACTCACTTTGCAGACTCTAGTCTGTTTAGACCTTTGCCATTCTTGGAAGCCTAATGCAAATATTGTCTCCTTCCTCTTCCAAATCCCCAGAATACCGTGTATCTGCTGTATCACATGGCTCATGATCTGCCTTGTGTTTGGGCTATTTCCTTTCATATGTAGAATAAGTAAAATACATGCTCAAGGTTAAAAATATCTTTTTAACCATTGAGCCATCTCTCCAGCCCATCTCTAGGTCAAAATTTAAACCTGGGTATCTGCCTATCAAATAGAAGATAGTTTAAATTCCACAACTGGAGTTAGCTACTGTTACAGAGTCAGTCTCTCCACCCCATCCCCATCCGTGATGTGTGAGTGTGTGTGTGTGTGTGTGTATGTGTGTGTTTTCAGGGTTATTGAAAGCATAAAAGTTGTCCAGTGAGATGGCTCAGCCAGTAAAGAACACTTACTAACAAGCCCAGTAACCTAAGTTCCACCTTGGGACCCTACATAGCAGAAAGAGAGGACCAAGAACTGCAAGTCATACCCTGACCTCCACACATGCACTATAGTACTTGTTCATGCATGTAAGCATGTAGGCACATGTGTGCATACACCACACACACACACATACCATATGTGTGTGTGCGCACACACACACACACACACACACACACAAGTCTGTTGGTCCTGGTGGCCCAAACCAATAAGCCCAGAGGCAGGAGGATTGTAATTTTAAGGCTACCCTAAGCAATTTAATATGACCCTGACTCAAAGTGAAAAATGTCAAAAAAGAAGAAAAAAGAAAAAAGAGAAAAAATAAGAAAGAAAAACTTGAGTATATAGCCCAGCAGTACAGTGCTTGCCTACCATGTATGAAACTCTGGGTTCTGTCTCCATTACCTTAAAATAAATAAAAGCAGGGGCATGAGGGTTTCAAATGAGCAACTCCAGCGTTGGCTCTGGAGTCAAAACACTCTGGGTTAAGGTCTGGCTAGCCCCTTGCTGTCAAATCAACTTGAGTGAATTCTGTCTCCTCTTTGATCTGTAAATGGGGTAACCTTCCTATCTCACTATCTCACAGGGTTGCTGTAAAAGCAAACCAGATGAAAGCATCTCAGGAACTGCAAGGGGCTCTCTATTAATCTCCATGTTGTCTCTGCACCTTTGAAATCGAAACCTCAGCCCATCGGGAGCTCTGTCCCCAGTGCCCCTGGCTCCCCCACATCTTGTGCAGAGCAGGCAGCTGGTGATGCTGTGCAATGTGGGACAGCACCTCTGGGTTATGTGCTATACACCTAGAGCTGCTGATGCTTTGCTACTGCCTATTTCCAGACTCACCGTCCCTTGACCTTTCTTTGAAGCTAAACCTAGCTGAGGGAACCAGTTTTCTAAAATTGCTTGGCTTGTAAAATATTGTTGCCTCACCAAATGGGCACTACTGGCCTGGCCTTGTCCCCAAGCACTTTCAATCTCTTTGAAATTTCTGCAAGCCTTGTTTCTGCTTTCTGCCCCTCTTAGCATCCAGTTCCTCGGATTCTGTTTTCAATGGATTCTTTCAAAGTTGCCTGCCAAAAAAAGAAATGTGTATTCATATAAAGGAAGTAGAAAGATACAGAGAAGAAAATTTAATATCCAAATGAAGCCTATATAAAACTTTTGGCAATAAGAGGTGAAGAGAGCTGCAGAATGTCAGGCATTCCAACCTCCTATCGGTCCTTTTTAACAGTTGACAAACAGATGGGAAAACTGAGAGACCTGGAAAAGATAAGGGACGTGTCAAGACAATGGGGCAGTTTGGAAGGCTAGGTGAAGTGGGAAGGGGCAAGCCTCCACAATGTACCTGTAGGCTGTGAGGTTAAAGTTGAGGGAACGAGCCTGGGGGAGGTGGGTGGGGCCGGAATAGAGATGAATGTGGCCACTGAGAAGGAGCATCAATCAGGAGAAGCAGTCGGACCAGCTGCAAAATTGCCTCCAAAAGTAGGACTAGAGGAGGGTTGTGGTTTAGCTAGTTATGAATCTTACTGAGCAAGGGGAGGGAGGAGAGAGGAAGAGAAAGGTATAGGGGCCAGAAAAAAAGAGTGGAATGAGAAAGAACTGAGGGACTGGGGGTGATCTGGAGTGACAAGGTTAATAAAAGCTGAAAAGGAGAACATTTGTAGAGTCCTATTCTGGGTAGGTATCCAAGCCCCTTCTAAGACCCTACCACAGCTGTTGTTGCTTCTTTTCTTCTAGACTCTGAAAATGTCAACTGGTCCTTGTTTTTGTTTTGTGTTGTTTTGTTTTTGCTTTCAACAAACTGCTTCACCACTGCTGGCTATTTGGAGAAATGGTCCAAGAGTTAGGCTCTGTCTCAGAAAATCTGACACACCAGTGGGAGCATGTCATGTAGCCTTCCTTCGCTTCCAGAACAAGCCCTATGTTAACCCCAATCACTTGGCGTCTAAGTACCAGTTGCAACCCTCCTTCACACTGAGTGGCCTTGGACAAACTGTCAAGGTTTTCAGTGCCTCAGTGACTGAACTTACAAAAAAAAAACAAAAAACAAAAAACAAAAAAACCAAGGGTTTTTAAAGCCTATTGCCTTTAAAGAAACCATTAAAGGATCAGAGAATTGGGTCTAGGGCTAGCATGAGAAAAGTACCTGCGACATTGTTAGTACTCAAAAATGTGAAGTAGGTCAGTGGTATAGTGCAGTGGGTAAAGCCCTTGCTGCCTAGCCTGACAACCCAAGTTCAGTCCCCAGAACTCATATAATCAGATGATAGAAGGGGAGAACCTATAGTAACTTGTCCTCTGACTGCCACGCAGGCACACCACTCTCTAAGTAAGTAAGTAAGTAAGTAAGTAAGTAAGCAAGTAAGTAAGTATAATTTTAGAAATGGTAAGAATCACTGTGACATGCTGGGTTCAATAATATGTCAGCAGACAGCTGAGGCTCAAGTACAGGAACGATACATCTAAACCCAGGCATGGTGATGCAGGGCTATAATTCCAGCAGCCCAGAGGCTGAGATAGGACAATGCAGAGTCTGAGGCCACTCTGAGCTCCATAGTGAGACTTTGTTTTAGAAAGTTGAACCAACACTCTTCTTCGTATAAGGAATAGTGTTAGCTAAATGCCAGTGAACTACTTTCCCTCCGTTTCTATGAAATGTACAAACCTCTGGCACTGATGGGGCCAGTGTCTCTTGTCACCTTCTATAAACTTATGAACACTTTCATCAATGCTGCCATCGTCTGTTAATGATCACAGTATATTTTCTCAGTCTGCTTGGTTAAAATTATATGGAAAGACATGACTAATAAACCATAAAGTCTAAACTGCAAAAAGATGAAAAAACCCTCAAAACACACACACACACACACACACACACACACACACACACCCCCCCGGGGGGGGGGCAAGGGAGGGAGGGAGACAGAGACAGAGAGAGACAGAGAGTGCTTTAAGCCACTCAGCCATCTTTCCAGCACCCTGCCCACTTCAAGACATGGTTTTACCATGTACCTCTGCCTGAACTGCAACTCACTATGTAAATCAGGCTTGTCTTCAAGTCACAGAGCTCCTCCTCTCTCTTTCTCTGTAGTGGTGGAATTAAAAGCATACATCACCATGTCTATTGGCTTTAATGTTTCTTTTGATGGAGACTCCCTGCCCTCGCCTGACTGAATACTAAATGAATCTGCCTATGTGGTTTTGATGGAAACAAGGAGGAACAGGAATGGGGCTCAGCTTTCCCTAGTTCTCCCCTCTCCCATTTCCTCTGCAGCAATCCTCATGCAGAGATGAAACTATCACAATCCAGAGAGGGCAAGGCATGGGACCAGAATCTGTAGTAAACGGTGGGCAGAGTGGGATCTAGGTGGCACTACGGGGCTTGGAGGACAATAGGTTGAACAAGGAGAAGTGCTTCCTTGGGTAAGCTGAAATATAGAAGAGCTACCCCAAGGCACTGGTTGAGAAAATGTAGGGAGAAGGGTGAGCAGGACAGGAGGGAAGTGCCTGTGTGTGATCAGCCTTACTGGATAGGTTTATCTTGCTGGACCACCTCAAAGTTGAAGACAGCATGTCAAGGACCTCTCCTTGTTCCCATCACATTGTGACAAGGGCTGTAGTTCCCTTACCCTTGGGTTTGAGATCTGAGGGACACAGTCAAGCTGAGTCTAAGTCCTACCCCCAGGTCTTCTAATGAGGCTCTTAGCCCAAGTTGGCATTTTTACAAGACTCCTCTTCCAGATTCTAGAAGTTTGAAAGCCTGACTTCCAACCCATACTTGTAGAGCGAGTTAAGGGGTTGGGAGAAGCCTGGCATTCCACCCTTCCTGCATCTGTGCCTCTAGCTGGCCAGGGTGCTCTACCATCCATGCTGCTTAGCTAAGAACCTGTGAATTGCTGATTTTTATTTCCAGAACTTGAACATGAGGTACCTGGAGACACCACCCTGAAGATAAATTGTGGAGTAAATTTTTCCAGTAAACTTTAGGGTTTCTATGGAATTAGTTCTTCCTGGCAGATCTCTGGAGCCACTGAGGTGTGGAGAGAGACCCAGAACACAGAATTTGGGGACCAGGCGAGGCAAAGGCACATGCTGGGTACATGGCAGTGAATGACTTGTTTCCCTGCGCATGGACCTCAGAACTCCCTGTGGACCAGGAGACATGGATCTGCTGTTCACAGATGATGCCAGCTCGAGGATAGCCTGCTGTGTAGGCCCTGAACTCCCAAATGGCCACTGATGTATTGGCTTTGAAGCCCAGAAGAACATATGATAGGATAAGCTTCCAAGAAGGCCCTCGTGGTTAAAGGGTGGGAGGTAGATTTTTGAGTCTCAGGATGAAAAAATCGAAGATTTTGTTCATGGCCAGGCTACTTGCTCAGATAGACAGGGCCTAGAAACCTGAGCCAGATTTCATGGTGTGTGCTATATGTATTTTGGTGCTACACACCCTGTCAAGTGAAGAGCTGAAGACAAGGGGCTTCTCCAAGTTTTGACTGAGGTACTTAGTATGTGGCACTAAGTATGACTTAGTATGTGGTACTAAGGCCAGGGAGTGTAGCTAGGGATCAGAGTCACCTGTGAGTACATGCTTGCACTACGTCCTAGATAAATGCAGAAAGAATTAATGGGCATTGGAACTGAGCACCTAGATAAATGCAGAAAGAATTAATGGGCATTGGAACTGAGCACCATGCTCAGTGAAGAACCAAGAAGAAAGCAACGGGATGGGGCTAGGGCTGTGCTTCCTGTTGACATACACATCTGGCTGATGCTCTAGGGTTTGATCTACTTGGCAGTTCGGGAAGGTGGGTATTCATTATCCCCATCTTCCCACCTGCTTCTTCTTTTCCAGCTGTGCAGCTGGACTCAGGCCTCAGTGCTTGCTAGTTGAGCTGTATGCTACCACTGACTACTGAGCTACAGCCCTGGTTGTATTTCCCTTATTTAACAAGGAAGGCTCTGAGGAGTGATATGACATATCTGTTGAAACTAGTATTTGCCTCCCAGGCTTCTAGGGAGTTGAAGTCCTTAGCACTTTTTCCAGCACTGGGGGAGTAGGGGATGGGGGCAAGGTGGGGAAGCAGAATACTCATATGCCTATCCAATAACAACCTAAGGCAGTGGCTCTCAATCTTCTTAATGCCTTGACCCTTTAATACAATTCCTCATGTAGTGGTGACTCCCAACCATAAAAGTATTTCATTTCTACTCCACAACTGTAATGTTGCTACTGTTATGAATTGTAATGTAAATATCTGATAGACACGATATCTGATATGCAACACCCCTTCACATCCCTAGAGATTGTGACCCACAGGTTGAGAACCGCTATCTGAGGTTTGGCTGAAAAAGACTTTCCTTTTACTTTAGGCCAGCCAGGCTACTGAATGTCTAGAATTGGGCTGTAGATATTCCAGGCAAGTCTGAGGAAGGCCTGAGATTCACCTTTAGAAAGGTATGGCACACCATTTGAAGGATTACCAAGCCTGCAAGTCTATCTGTGGCAGGTCATTTTCCATTCACAAAGCGCTCATCTGCCCACCTGTTCTCTCAAGGCTTATGGCCCAGAAGAGAGAGAGAGAGAGAGAGAGAGAGAGAGAGAACGAACTTAGGTTTTAGTGACTTGCCAGAGATTATATAACTACTGTGTGGCATAGCCAGGACTCAAGCCCAGAGTTGTGCCCAAACTCCCATTTCCTTTTCCACAAAGTGTGTTTGGCCAGCCAGGAGAGAACAGGGTAAGTTCACCACTGAAGCATAGTGCTTCGGACCAAAAACAACAAACCCCAACTCCCTGGGGTTTCAATCTCTTCCATATGAACTGAACTGCAGAGGCAACCATGGGGCCTTTGAGAGGGAAGTAGAGAAGCTAACAGTTTCCAGAGCAACCCCAGGACTGCCAGCCTTTGTGACCAGCTAGATACCTCCTCAGCCAGAGCGATGCTGACACTATGACCCTGAGTTTAATGTTATCACAGGAATGTCTTCTTTACTACCACCTGATATTGTAATCAATGCTTGGTTACTGAGTTGTTTTTATGCCCACTTCTTTTCAAACATTGGAGAAAGAACATCCCGGGGCTTTCTGACAATTGATTTGGTTAAGGCGGCTTCCTGGCTTGTTACTTACCTGTGCAGGCATTCCTCCAGTCACTGCTCACTCAAGCCTTCAACAAATGTTCTCTAAGTGCCTACTCTGTGCCAAGTACCAACTTCCTGAGCAATGGATATGCTATAAATGATAAAAAGCAGTCTCTACCTACCCTCAGAAAATTCACTCTTACTAGACAGAAAGATGTATAGATAATCAAGTTCATTCAATTTGGAACCACCATTAATGCCAATGAGCTGTGGAATCATAAAGGGAAGGGTGGGGCTAGAGAGATGGCTCAGTGGTTAAGATAGCTTACCACTTTTACAGGAGACCAGGGTTCAGTTCCTGGCACCAACATGGCAACTTACAACCACCCTTTACTACAATTTCAGAGGATTGGACCCTCTCTTTTTGCCTCTATAGGCTCCTGCACATACCTACACATAATTTTTAAAAAGAGAGGTACTAACTTACACTCTTCATATGGGATCCTTAAAAGAGGTATGAGATTTTTTCCAGATGCAGTACACAGGGTAAATACATCAGCATCATTGCACCTCAGTTTCTTCACCTGGAAAATGGGATGATAGTAGCACTTGCAGTGGCTGGGCAATGGTGGCACACACCTTTAATCCCAGCATCAGGAGGCAGAGGCAGATGGATCTCTGAGTTCGAGGTCAGCCTGGTGAGTTGCAAGTAGGCTACGGCTACACAGAGAAATTCTGATTCAGAATAAAAGTACCTGCAGGGTTTCAGTCACCTTGGAATTTACCATGTAAATGTTTGTGGTATAAGAAGGAAATCAGATGAACATTCCTGAGAGAGAGAGAGATGGGTACCTGGAACACACTGGGAGAGTTAACAGTGCAGGACAGTGTGTTCTGGGAAGGCTGTGTGAGCTTAGGCAACACTTTGAATGCCAACCTTAGAAGCAAGGACTCGTTCCTGTAGGTAACGGGGAGCATTTCTGAAGCTAGGGTTTTGCATGAAGACTGGCAGAGGACCTGTGTGCATGTGAAAAGCTGGTGCTGTAACTATCAGACAACAGATGAGAGGCCTGAAATAGTTGCCAAGAGTGAATGAGGAACAGCCATGTATATACCACCTAACCCTTGGGGTAGGGAAAATAAACCGCATCTCTACCTTCAAGGACCTGCCCACTTGAATGCAATATGCTTAATGCTTGTCAGTGATCAAATCAATTGTACATGGGAAGAGCATTGGGGGGTACAGTGTAAGAAAAACTCTTGTGTGGCCTGAAAGCCAGGATGTTAGTAACCAGAGTTGACAGTCCAAATTGTGACCTTGGGCAAATTACTACAAAATTTGTTGTGCTGCAGTTTTCTCATAAGTAGAACCAGGTATGGAGGCTTGCCTCTGTAAAGCCAGGAGATTGTAGCAGGAGGGTTACCATGTGTTTGAGGTAAGCCTGGGTTATGCAGTGAGTTCCAGCCCAGTTTGGACTAAAATGTGAGATCTAGTTTCAAAGACAAGCAAGCAAACAAATAAACGAGCACTATATGGATTATAAAAATTATATGAAAAACAGGGCCCAGCATGTTGGTTCCTACCATAAGCACTCCACAAATGTTAACTATTCTGGTTAACTGGGGGCCTATCCTATTCCCAGTGTCTGGAATTCCTAGGATACAAAGCAGTGGTATGGGAACTCATGAGACCAAAGTTAGCCATCGTGCTCTGGTGCCAAACCAATTTAAAGGTGTAAAGAAGAAAACACCAACAAGGATGTATACTGATGTCAACTGGAAAATTCAAAAGGATGTTTAAGATAAGAGCGGGGACTTCAAAGACATTCCCTGCTTCGAGTAGAAGCTTCAGGTTACATCTTCAGCATTCTTCTCTTCCACCCCTAGGGTTAGATGAATGCAAAAAGTTACAGCAACTCAGAAGTGTGAGCCTCACCATTAAGCAGGTGAAAATAGCAATCCAGCTTCGACTTCTGTTGTTGCTGCTTACCTGCTGGTTGTGAGGGCTCAGCCTTTGTCCATTTCTTCATGGGTAAAGCAGGGGTAATGTTGCGGATGATAACTACTAAAATATATACATTAGTGGGTCTTTGTAAGCATTAAATATTACTTTAAATGCCCCCGAACAATGACTGGCTCAGAGCTAGTGCTGGCTATACTTTAGATGTAATCAAATCTTTCCTTAGCAGGTGTGGTAGCACCCACCTGTAATCCTAGTGCTCAGCAGTCTAAGGCAGGAGAATTGCTGCTAGTTCAAGGCCAGCCTAGGAGCCATATAAAGATCCTGTCTTAAAACAAGAACAGTGGTGTTTGTTTGTTTGTTTGTTTGTTTTTGCATACAGATTCACAGTGACATTGTTGGCAAAGTGTCCATTTTGTGGACATGATCCTTTCACTGTAAGGGGCTGAAAAGATTCTCTTGATGCAAACTCTGGCAGTCCTTCCCTAGGGAGGAAATCAATTCCCTCAGTGGTCTTTCTAGCTCAAAGTTTTGGGTTGCTAAGCAATCTTTGGAGTCCTTTCTTTTCACTGTTCTGGCCCATGGAGGCAGCAGAACTGGGAAGTAGGCGAGGGACAGATAGGGAGGGAGGCGCCTTTGCAGGATAGGAAGTGGTTGCTGCTGCCCTTCCTTCTAAGTTGCTGCCACCCAGGGGCTGTGTTCTACACTCTTGACCAAGCAGAGAGCAAAAAGGATACTCCTGGGGTTGAAGGAAGTTGACTGGAGCCTCCTTTTCCTCAGGAAGATCTTGTCCCTGTGTTAGGATCAGGACAGGGGCTGCTGGAAACTCAGAAGTCCCAATGTCTAGTCGGCAGTACCAAACTGGGTACAGAAGTGTCATCCCAATGGATGGCTAACTGTCCTAGTCTAGAGTATGTTTGATGATGATAGGCCAGAAGGTAGGGAGAGAGGAAAAATGACTCCTTGTTGATTTATGATCATTTGGGAAAGACACACACACACACACACACAGTAGAATGGCTGAGTAGAAGATGGCAGAGTCATATTTCTTCTGAAATAGACTCACTATGTGACCTTGAGCAAATCCTCACCCCCACTTGTAGAACACACTCATTTGACCAGTAAATAGTTTGTAAAAAAAAAAAAAGTCTATTGCATGCCTTCATTGCCCCAGGTAGGAGAGATCAAAATGTGACCCTCTCAGTCCTTTCCAGTGTTGACAGTCTCCTAAAGAGATAGCTCAGATCTCAGCTAACACCAACTGCTGCAGACTTGCTCTGGCTAGCTTATACTCACAAATAGAACTGATTTCCCTAAATTAAAGGACAAGGTGTGGTGTGTGGTGGGGGAGGGAGGGAGGGGGAGGGAGGGAAGGAGAGAGGAAGAGAGAGAGAGAGAGAGAGAGAGAGAGAGAGAGAGAGAGAGAGATCGAGAGAGAGAGATCTGTGTTACAGTGGGAATATGGAACATGCTTTGTAAGTGATAAGCTATACAAACAATGCTCTGTTTACACTCCGGTTTGATTATTTCCATTGTGCCATGGGGTTATTATCCTTATTTTACAAACAAGGAAGCTGAGGCTTGGAGTTATGGCCCAGGTTATGCCACAGTTCTCAAAGAGCCAGAATGAGACTCTTGGACCCTTGATTGGCCATCAAAAGAACTGGAGTAGAAGTGACAAAGTCTGAGAGTGACAATTTTCTTGTCTTCACTTCACTTGAAAACAGCTAAATTAGACCAGCTACCATCTCTACAAGAAAACAAATTAGCTCGTAGCGAGTGGAGGCTGTGTGCCTTTCAGTGAGACCTGGAAAAGTTAATCCTTTATGGAGCCTGGACTCTGTCTCAGATGCTATGTTCAAAGCTTTCCAGATCTTTGGATTGTTCTTGCAACGTATATCATCCTTGCTTAAGGATAGCCAAGTCATTTGTATTATTGACCCTTAGTTTTCCATTTGTAGTATAGGAGAGTCTCTAAAGACTGCCTCTACTCCAGGAGGTTCTCGGTACTAGGATTCCACCATGTCTTTGCTGATATTAATGGCTTCATTGCACACTAAGCAGCCAGTGTGAAAGTAGGGTGAGGGAGTGCAGACAGCGGAAGCTGAGTCAGAGCTTACTAAGATGTGCAGAGCCAACATCACTACTCTCTTCATATGTCTGTTGTACAAACTCTCCTCCCATGCCACTAACTGGGATGGTGAGATGTAAGACACATAGGAAATGAAGGAGCTGATTTGTGACTAATGAGACCCCCCCAAGGTTTGCATATCCAGAGGAGCCGGAGTGAGCGGTGGTAGTAGTGAAACACTTCTTAAATAGGAGATCTGACACAAAAGGCCAACCAGGAGAGATGCTTCAATGGTGATGGGATGACTTGGGTGGTGAGGTAGATGTACCCAAAGAAGGCCCAGTAGCTAGAGAAGAAGGAATTCCTGAGCAAAGTTGGGGTGTGGAACTTTCTGGTCTTCACCAGTGGGCTGTTTGGGAGGAGTAGACACGACCTGGTTGTCCTGGCAGCCCTTCCCTCCAAGCTTCTCTCCCTCCATTTCTAGAACTCCTCCTGCACTCTTACAGGGCTCCGAGGAGCCTCCTGGTACATCAAGGTGCCCCAGGATTCATGGCAGAGGCACAGAGCTGGCAGCCCCAGAAGGAAGCCTAGACTGTGTGTGGATGCTCTGGGGAGTGAAGGACACCAGGTGGGACTCGCCAGACTGGAAACCAGGTGGACAGGTCTCCAGCAGACCCAGACAGAGGGAGTGTCAGCACCAGGTTTCCTCCCTGCAGGCTCTGGAAGTTTGAGCTCTCCTGTGCACTTTTGTCTTTTAGTCCTGGGTCCCTTTGATCTACAACTCAATCCCTGGGTGAGAGTCCCTTTTCCAAGTTTTCCACTCTTCATGCCTGCTTCTTTTAACTCCTAACCAACTCTTGCTTAATCCCATAGGCGTCCCATTCTCCCATCCATCAGGCTTGGTCTCTAAGAACTCCATTACCAGCTTCCACTCAAGGATCTGTCTACAGACACACAGTTAGCATTTGTAAAGAGTATGTCCTTTAGCATCACTTCCTTTGGGACTTTGCCTATGGTGTCAAATGGTACATTATCCTACCTGCCTTCCTGCCCCTCTGTATGACTAACCCTAGGTGATGTTTTTCCTATACCATTCCCTTGTGGGTCTGTCCTTTTATCCTTCCGTTCTCTTTTTGGAATCCATATCTCTGGATCTTAACATCTAGACAGTAGTTCCCAACATCCTCTGTAATTTCAAAGGGTTAGCCTCTCCCCTCTCATTCAGTGTCTCAGATGCTATCTTGGCTCCTGCCACCCCTGACAGCACCTTTTTAGCTGACATTAGTCATTTGAAAACTTCATCCCAAGCTCTCTTTGGAACCCTCAGGGGTTTGCCAAGGTGTCTGGCCTTCATGCCTTTAAGCATTGAAAAATATCTCTGTGGGGATTTAAAATTTCCCCTCAATTCTTGTTTTTTATCCTAGAATTTTCTCCTCTTCTCATCCAAATTATAGGGAGAAAATAGGCAGCTTTGTCAGGTTTCTTACTGTACATGTATCATGGGACTTGAAGTGCTGAATTATAGGGCTCTCTGAGATCCTCAAACTTCGAGTGAATATATGGAGACAATAACATCCAGATCCCACATGCAGGCCAGTCTGTCGGGTCTCAGTTTCTCCACAAAAG
>NW_021604642.1:2339443-2367874 GCF_004785775.1 Grammomys surdaster | reverse complement strand
ATCCCACATGCAGGCCAGTCTGTCGGGTCTCAGTTTCTCCACAAAAGAAGCAGGATAAGGTGAGAGTTACAGATTCCTGGACTCTGATCCAGATGTGTTGGTATATGTGTGTGTGTGTGTGTGTGTGTGTGTGTGTGTGTGTGTGAGAGAGAGAGAGAGAGAGAGAGAGAGAGAGAGAGAGAGAGAGAGAGAGAGGGAGAGAGAGGGAGAGAGAGATAGGAACTAATTTAATTTCCTGGGGTGATCTGTTGATTCAGAGGTATAAACCACCTCTGAGCCTGTTGCTGCTTCCTCTACATCCTCTGGGACCTGGCCTCAGGCTACCCACCTGTTTGGATTAGGCATTCTTGGTGTGAGGACTGGCCCCTGCCTCTCTGTAGTGATATGGCAGGCTCCTGAAAGGCAAGGTAGATGGTAGTCTCTGGAAAGCCTCAGCCCTGGCTGAAGGCCAGATCAAGACATTGATGGAATGTGTATGGGGGGAAGGGGGGAATGTGAGTCCGTGTCTGGCTCTCTCTCTGTGTGTGTGTCTCTGTGTGTTGGTTGGTTGAGGGGGTAGTGTTAGATGTAGGCTTATCTTTGTTTATCTCCCCTGTGTACACTGTGACCAGCAGGGCAAATGTGGGTATGAGTGCAATAGACATCCTGTTTTAGATACCTGTGCCAGGTTCACCAAGCATCAAGAACTCTGTTGAGGATAACCTACCTGTTGGTTTGGGGTAGGTGGCAGTCCCTTAGGAAGTGGGAGAATATATATGCTCCATCTGTCCATAGCAGTTAGACTGTGGCTCCTTTAAGATGGGCCAGTGAGCCCAGGACAGGGGGCATGTTTGCTGCAGAATGGGGACCAGTTCTAGTGCCAGGAGGCAGCTACAAGCTACTTGGCATTGGAAGTTGAGGAAATGAGGACTTTTGTGTCCTTGAGTAAAGGGAAGGTTCAGAAGCCCCTGACATCCCTCCTAACCTGACCTTGCCTGGCTAGAGCCTGAACCTCCCTCTCTACCATCCAGGAGTTCTTGGTCAGCGTGGCGTTCCTCCCAGCTGCTTCTGCTACCTCTGCTTGGCATGCTGGAAGGTCCTTCTTAGTCCACCACCCTTGACATGAGCATCTGTGAGAGTTTCTATATGACCCATGACTATTTCATGTTCTGCAAGCCTGAGCAATAGGCCCCTCTCATGAGACTTGGTGGGAGTCCCCCAAGTTCACCAAGAACCTGGTTTTTCTCGTGGGCTTGAACGAGGCATGGAGAGATGTGCGGAAGCCCTGTGTGAGAGTTGTGTGCTGGCTGTAGCAGGTTGGAGCATAAGCTATTTATTTCACCCTAAAGGATCCATTTCCCTCTTTCTATATTCCCATGCCGAGTTCCCTACAACCCTTTGAGAGTCTGTTCTTGTGAAAAGGTACCACTTCCTCCATCCTTTCTGGGTACCATTATGAGATATCCATCTCATGCAGGATGGGCTGAGGCTGGGAGAAGAAGCTGGTACTGTTGAAAGTGCTGTCGTCCCCTGTGAAGGAGCTAAACACTTTTGTCTTTCAAAAGGTCCTCAAGATAAAGCGGGGTTTTGTTTTTTTAAAAGACTCATCAAAATAGCCACTGGACTATTTCAAATTGGCATGACTGTGCATTATAAATCTTAGGACTAAAGTTTTCCTCAATTATGGTGTTCGCTCATTCAGCAACATTTTGTTGGTGTTTATTAGGAAAAATATTTTACCGCGTAGTTAAGTGCAGACATTAGGAAAGAGAAAGGCACGTAAAGAAAAAGGACAGTACATACCAAAAATGTGGGTGTGAGCTTCTCAAGGCAGAGTGTGTTGCAACAACAAAAACATTTTTCATTATGCCTGTCAGGCACTGCAGAACTGGGGCTGTACTTATTTGTAGCAGTTTATAGATTTTGTAGTTTTCATGCTGTCTTAGATTTTTGGTACTTTTTGTGCTTTGACCCTTTGCAGTTTTTTTTTATTAAAAAAAAAAAAGAGGGGTTGAGGAGATGATTTAGCAGGTAACAGGCAGAAGGACCAGTGTTTTATTCTAAAACCTACATAAAAGATTCTGTGCATGGTAGTGGGTTTATAATCCCAGCTTTGAGGAAGAGGAGATTGGTGGATTCCTCAGGGTTCACTGGTTAGTTTGTTTAGACAGCCAGCTCCAGACCACTGAGTGACCCTGTCTGAAAATAAAAGCAGGTAGGTGGCACCTGAGGAGTGACACTGGAAGTTATTAGTCTCCACACACATGAGCATTCTTGTATACAACCACACACACATGTGTACCTGTACACACACACACACACACACACACACACACACACACACACACACACAGAGAGACTTTGGTATTTCAGCACCCAAACTATCTTAATCCAGTTAGAACAATCTACTAAATTACAGATAACCTTGGAAGCTAGGAGATTGAGGCATAGTTTTTTGTTTGTTTGTTTGTTTGTTTGTTTGTTTGTTTTTTCACTGATAGCAACCTGGGCTTATATAGAAATCTTGTCTAAGAAGTAATAGCTATTAAACGTTAAATTGGGTTTTGTGTTCTTCATATGCTTAAAATTTCTTCATGGTTATCCCTGAGTGTCTTTTAACATTTTGTCACCCACTAGTGAACCTTCCCAGGAAACCACTGGTGCTCGGTGCTGTCTCAGATGAACTCAGCTCTGACATGGTTTTCTGTCCTTAGGGATAGATAAGGTCATGGCAGGTCTTCCATTTTTAAGTCTTTCTAACATTGTGTACAAGCAATATATATTTGGTTCCAATTCAGACCCTGAAGCATGCTGACAATATTATATTTAGCCCTGCCTCAGGAAGACTTCCTACCTATCAAAAGTATTATAGCCTCCTGGTAGGATTTTGGCTTGGGGAATGAGTTCAGGTGTACAGGCTGCAACCACATTTAAGATCTGTTAGGAAATGGCTCACTTTGGAAAAAAAAATAATTGTCACATGATCCCAGTTGCAGCCCTTCTGTTAATAAGAGCAGAGCGTTCATACTAGGGGTTGCCTCACTTCCTTGTTACTCCTTTGCTTCTTGTGAGGAAGGAAGGTGGGGAAATTTGTTTAGCCTGGTAGAGTGGAGGCAAGATGCTTGGTTCTGTCATCACCTCCCATGACCTGTAGCAAACTGCCGTGTTGGCTACTTTAGCAAGCCAGTGAGATGGATGCAGTCCCTGTAGTCTAAAGATCTTAGCTCCATGCCATTCATCTACCAGAGATGGAGAAAATAACCAGTGTGCAAGTTTTGACCTGCCATGGATTTGCCGAGTAGCCCAGAATAAGTCACCTCTCTTTGGTTTCTGTCATTGTAAACACAGTTGTAGTGCCTTGAGAACTTGCATACTCCTAGCCCTGGCTAAATAGGAGTACTCAATTTAGCAGCAAAATTAAGGTTGTCAGCTTATGTTGGAAACTTCACAGGCAAGGCAAGGAAGAAACCAATTCTTAACACTGTTTCATACCCCAGACTTTCTGGGGTACTTGGTTTCAGAACTCCCGGAAGCCCTCTCCTGCTATAATTAACTTTGGTGCCTTAATTTCTCCATGTGTTTCTACGTGGAAGTAGAGTTTAGACTTGGAGTGGGCAGAGGGTTAGGTACTGGGGAGGTTGCAGAATGCTGGTGCCTGGATAAGGTGGGAATGGCAACTTCCTGGTCATTTATGGAGTTTTTTTTTTCATCTACTAATTATGTATCTCACAGAAGCAGGCTTCTGGGCTTACTATAAATTGTCCTGGACAAGTCACTTAAACCCTCTTGTGCACATGGCATTTAGATTTGAAGCCTGCATGCAGTGCCAGACACATTCAGAACTCAATAAATACAAGTCTGTGTGGTCATCTCCTTCAAGCTCTGTTCTTTCAAAGCTCTGTCAAGGGCCCTGGGCTTTTGCCTCCAGCTGAGTGACCTGAGGGAAAGGCAGGGGCTCAAGGCATTGGAGGAGCTGGCTGGCAGTGTCCCGCCCACTCCGTTTGGACCGCTTTTGGGGAGGGGGGGAGAGGGACGGTACTGTGCTCTCATTGGTCTAGGGACCTGTAGGTGGGCGGAGCACCACTACGGCTTACTCGCGAATGCTCCCTCTCTCCCAACCTGCGCGGCGAGCATAGTCTAGTTGACAACGGCTAAGCAGCTGCTATAGCTGCAATTCTGGCTGGCACCTTTACCCTTGGCTCCACGCGTGTCTTCCTGGAGCAGCCCTGCCCGCGCTTGCCTCCTGTCCCTCTGCCGCTGTGTGGACGCAGCTGCCAAGTAAGAGTTGGGGCGACGTCAGGGGGACACCCAGGCAGACTGGGGCCCTGACCTCCAGTATCCCGCTTAGCCGCTGTGGCGCTCCAGCCCTTGTGCTCTCCTGGCAGTTCCGCTGGGCTGAGGACGCGAGAGACAGGAAGGAAAGTAGCCCGGGCTGCCTCTGCTTATGGGCGGGGTTCAGAGTCATAGAAACTTAGAGACCCCTGATTATGCTGGCTGCACAGTCCCATCGGAACCCCGCAAAAGGGCTGGTCTGGCGGCCTGAGCACCCCTGGCGTGACTGGCGCCGCGGCCTTCCCAGGGACTCAGTGGGCAGCGGACGGGGTTGGGGGGTGGTTGCCCACTCTGCCCTCCTACTTTGGGGAACATTTCCAGGAAGGTTTCAGCCCCATGGACTTTTCCGTCGGCCCTTGCCTCACTGCCTTCCCACCTGGACAACTCCTGAGAGTGAGCTGTTCTCAGGGTAGCTGCGCAGAGCAAGTTAATAAATACTTCTGGATAAGTCGCTGGGACTCAGTTTGCCATGAAGTCCTACATAAGTTTAGATTTTTAAAAGCTCAGACGGAAGGCCATTAGACGGAAGTTTGGGGGAGCTCTAACTTGGGTAGTCTCAATGTCTCTTCCAACACTTAAGTTAAGCACTGAATTACCACTCAGGAAACCGGGGTTCCGCCAGTTCATATGACCTCAGGCGGGTCATGCTTTCGTGAGTGTCAAGTGTTTTCAATGGCACTTCAGTTGGCAGCTAGATTTCAGTATGAGAAAGGCCCCAGTTTCTTCTGCTCGGACATTGGCTAACTTGGTACCTGGGTCCAGTCTTTTAAACCAGTGAGAAAAGAAAGATTGTCTCTGAGACACTTTGGGTGACTGGAGGTAGGCAGTTGGCGGGTTATGGAGATAGATTAGTTACAAAACTACTGTGTGGGAGATGTTAAACTGAAGGTGAGGAGGGGTGGGACTTTTCTTCAGACACAGGTTTCTCATTTTGGGGACCCCAGAGATTGCACTTAGATGTGACGTTCAGGCAAAGGACTGGTGTCCTAGTTTGCTTGGGTCTCACTCAGCGCACTCAGTAATCCTGGGAGAAGAGGGTAATGAATCACCCAGGGCTATTTTCAAACCTTGACTCCTGCTGCATCACCAGCGCCCACGCCCACTCTAAGGGTTGCAGTCCCTGGCTGTGCCATCAGTATCCTTGCTGTCTGGTTTTCCTCTCGCTTTCACCTTCCTGGAAAGAAAAGGAGACGTTTCTTTCCTGGGGACTGGAGGTGGGCAGCCCAAGGCACGAGTGGTGTCTAGGTGAGTGGCAGAGTGGGAGAAGTGGGGATAAAGTTTTTTGTGCTGAAGTTGTAGCTGCTATCTCACCAGGTATCTGGTGCTGGTCCTTCGTTCGGAGTGTTGGTCTTTCACCCAGGTTCTGGACTTGGAATTTCTGCTCGTTGAACCTCTGTAGTTAGAGCTGAGAGATGCCGTACTGAACAGAGGCTGTTCTCCCCTGCTCACTTACCCTCATTCCACAGTGCTAAGGGATCCTTGAAGAATACCAAGCCTCTGTGTGTGTCTGAGGGTCCCTTCTGCCTTCATGAGAGGCTGCCAGGAGGTGGTTTCTGGAGCCGTGGCCATGCACCTTGTGTGGATGCAAAGGAAGGGCAACAAGTCTTGTAAAGATGATGGCCTTAATATGTTCAAGGCTGGAGCATATGAGAAAAAGAACGGGGGTACCAAGAGGCCCAAACTGACCTGTCTTATCTTTATTAATTTTTAGTTAATGTGTAAAATAATGAATGCCATTATCGTATTTCCATACATGCATGCTATTGTTCTTTGCTCAGAATCGCCTCCTCTACCATCTCTTGCCTTCCATCTGTATTGAAATTTTAAAATATCCATTTTGGAGACTACAGATTGGAATGGGAGCACAGGACACCTGGAGCCAGGTATAAGCGTAGCAACAGGGACACAACAGCAAGGGAAGGGGGTGGTAATCTCAGGCTGAGATGCTTCTTAGCCTTTTGTTAGCTGACTTCTGAAGCTCCTGGTTCCAGCCCTGGAGTGTGTGGATTCCATGAATGGCAAGTTCTTGGGGAAAGATGGAAAAAGGGTCCTCAGCTGAAAGAAGAAGTTATTTTATTCTTGACTTAAAAAGAGATTCTTTTCTTTCTTTCTTTCTTTCTTTTTTTTTTTACTACAAATTTGGGTAGGATCAAACCTTATAGCCTTAGGGCACTTGGCTGCCCAGTGTGGGATTGTCAGAGATTTCAGGGTCTGGAAGAGGAGGCCTGTGTTCATCAGTGTGTTAAGGTCTTCGAGGAGGGGGTGGGGATTTTATTTTATTTTTATTTTGGGATGTGGGGATGGAACACTGGGTTTGGTGCATTCTAGGCAATCACTCCAGTACTCAGAGACACCCCTAACCATTAGTGAGTTTTATAGTCCCCCCCCAACCCCAGATGAGATGTTTGAGAACTGTGCTGGTCATGTAGTCGTTGGTGACAAGGGTTTATTAATGCTTTCATAAACTGTGACTCGGGGGTTTGGGGTGTGTGTGTGTGTGTGTGTGTGTGTGTGTGCATGCGCTTATATGTACACGGGTCCTTGTCAGTATGAGTCAGTGTATTAGAGGTCCCCAGTCGATGCCATAGTCACAAGTCTAAAATGCTGAGTTTGTGTATTGCGTTTCCTCTGGTGTGGCCCTCCATAGTGGGGACTTGCATACCGAGCACTTGCTGTTCCTGTTTACCTCAGCCACAAGCAGAGATTTGAGAATCCACTGTTGAGTGCCTTAGCAGTCCAGGGTGTCACAGAACAAAGAACAAGGGATTGGAGGTCTAAATCCAGTCTGTTGTTCTCTCCACACCTTCACCCCTCAGTTGCTTTCTTCTTTGCACTTCACCGGATTAAACAAGGTGAGCAATAGCTAAGTGCTTTGTAAACCACAAACAGATAGCTAGTTTTCATGAAGGATCCACCATTGGGAAATCCGCCATCCAGTCGAGGGGTTTTGTGGCCTGACACACTCCTCATTGAGGGCTTAAAAATATTATAAAAAATTTTAAACATATTTTTGAAAGGGAAGCAATCAGTGTAATTAGGACTCATGGACCATAGTCCTACCTACCGCCTTTTCTTGTTACTTTGAAACCAATCTCAGCCGTGTTATCAAATTAAACTGAAAATAGATCAGTATATCTTTCTAAAAGAGAAAGGACTTGCAACAAAATCATCACAATATCTTTATCACACCAAACCTAGTCCCTTAGTGTCACCAAAAGTGTGCTTAGTATTCACATTTCCAATCGTTTTGCTCTAGAGTTCAGACCAGGGGGAATCACTGAGGAGAAGGTGACTGACCAGTGGGAGACATTTGATCTGCACTGCAGAACACAGGCTAGAGGGATTATAGAGCATGAGCCCTTCATTTTACAGATGCCACATTGCCAATAGCAGATGTTAGCTGCCTCTGGGGCTCCTGATCCCACGGCTGACCTGGAGAAGCTTCTTGTTGAAATTTCAGAAACTCCTTGCCTTCATTCCTGAAGTAGCAAAAGAGAGATTTAATTCCCACTTGACTCCTGTGCTCAGGGGCCACCCAAGAGTTTGAGGTCAGCAGGCCTGAGAGAATTCCTGGGAGGCTGCCCTCTTTCTCCAGGCCCCTCCCCAGCTCCAGGACCCTGAGGCCAATTTGAAGCAAAACAGGATGCATCCAGGATGAGCGTCTTTTCCAGCTTGTCATCTAATCACCAAGGCCCAGCTTGGAGCTTCCTCTTTCATTTATGATAAAAAACCCTTCACTGTCTCTCTCTTTTCCCTCCTTCCCCATTAAGGGTGTACTGACTTCCTTCATTTCTGGACCAGCCCTCCTCCAGCCCCATGTGGGCAGGGTGGCCTGCCTCTGCCTCGCCTATGCCACTGCTGGTTTGTCAGGGAGAGAAAGACCCCAGGAATGTCCTGTCTGGTTACAGCTTCTTGCTCTTGGGCTGTCCTTGGGAGAGGAGTGGCCCCTTTCCAACAAGCCTGGGGTCCTGCCACTGCTTGGTTAATGATTGAGCCACATAATAACCACCTTGGAAAGTCACCTCTACAGGATGGCCATTAACTAACTCCCTGTCCACTCCAAGCCTTAAAGGGACCCCATCCTAAACCTTTAGGTCCTCCCAGAGGGATACTGACAAATACCTAATCATGAGAGCTTCAGGAGCCAATTGAAATTCTGCTTCTTTGTCCTATGTTTGGTCAAACAGAAGCAGTTATTTCCATTGTTTGATGTATATGCTCAGAATAGATGTCATTGAGGTTTTTGTTGTTGTTGGTGGTGGTGGTGGTGTTTTTGGCTCTTTGTTTGATTGTTTGTTTGGCATTAGAGTAAGAAAGGAGTTGGGGTATCTATCTCCAGCAGCTTAAAAGAACAAGAATTAAGCCTGGTAGTACAAGCTTGTAATCCTAGCTACTCAAGAAGCTGTGACAGAAGGATCAAGACCTGTCTTACTGTAGAGTAAATTTAAAAGACATCCAGACAACCTAGCAAGACCCTGCCTCAAAATGAGAGAGAGAGAGAGAGAGAGAGAGAGGGGAGAGAGAGAGAGATGTCTCAGCTCTCATACCTACTGAACATATGTGAGGCCCAATGTCCAATCCCAGTTGCTGCTGAGATGGGGAACAGGGAGAAGAGGGTCTGGAGCCAGTGAGCTGAGAGGCTAAGGATGTAAAAGAAAAAGTGTTTTTTTTACCAAGAACCTGTATCTAGACCGGTAGTGAGAAGAGCTGGAACCCAGACACAATTTAGAAAATTCTAGGCCACAAAAACTTTTCTATAGTTCCAGAAGGAACAGAGGAATCAACATGTCATGAACTCTGTGCATCTAACAGAGCCAGGAACTTGGCCTCTGTTTCTGTTTCTGAGTGACTTCAGGAAAATGCGTGCGTACCTGAGGGGTACCTGGGCCTCTATTTCTACATCTGTAAATTGAGTGGGGTGGGTACAGGGATTCAGAATTTCCCAGCTCCCTTCCAGCTATGCTAGCCTGTGTTTCCACTTAATACCTTTTGCTTATCCACAGGGTGATACAGGTTCAGGGTATACAAATTCAATCAGATCCAGCCACTAAATCTCCATAGCCTGTGTCTGGTTGGGCTGTCTGACTCCTGGAGTTTTCTCAAAGGCATGGGTAATCTGGTCCCTAGCCCCTCCCCATGTATGCATCTGCCCTAGGAGGTCTCCCTCTGACCCATTCAGCCACAAGTTAATGAGTGACTTTTCCCTCTGGGGAATATAAGCCCAAGGTGTCCCTGGGATCTCAGGACTCTGGGAATCAGGGAGGGCTTGGCCTGTTTCTCCCCCACCCCATCTCCCCTAGTGGTAGGTATGCAGAGTCGGAGAAGAAGGACCTTTAGAGGACACAAGGCCCATGCCTTCTGAAGCTAGACTCTCTCCCCTGTGCTTGTATAGTTACTATTTACCTGACTTCAGCATCCTAGAACAATGGAAGTTGCAAGACGTTGTTTCCCATCAATGGGATTACTACAAGTTGGTGTCCTGTTAGCATTAATAACATCTCCTTGAGGCTTCTAAGCCTGAGACCTAGTTCTACCTCTTGGAACTACCTAGAACCTCCTTTTTCTCTCTGAGTTTCTGAAGTCTGAAAACTGAGCACAGATCCATCTGCTTTCTCCAGCCTAAACAGCTCAGCTCCTGCAAATATTTCTTCTAGACTTGGGTCAACACACCTGCCTCCCTCAGCTTCATCATTGTCCCCTCTGTGTGCTACTGCTTGTGGCCCTTTTAACAGTGGGGTATGCCACATTCTTCTCAGTTTATTTTCACTCTGAACTTTTCTCAATGGCCACCTCAATAATTCCTCTCTGATGATCCCAACAGACACTAAGCCTTGAGTTGAGACATCTTATACAACCCTATCCAGGACCAACCAGATCTCAAACTTGGGGAACCTTAGGGAACCTTTTTGATGACAAGACTGTTGAGAGTAGGTATTCAGCTAATTATAATGTCATCTGGGTAGGGGGGCTTGAACACTGCTTCTCTGCCGTTTGTTTTCAGCAACTGGTATGGTGGGAGGGAAGGGGGTATTTTAGGGACTACAGAAGCCAGAAATGAGTATGAGCTGTGCATATTCACATAGTCCCCACAGTGGGGACTATGAGAGTGAATCAGACCAGAGAGAAATACTCACTCCGTCACTCCTTCCTGTGGCAAGCGATGATGAGAGTAACCAGTCCTGTTTCTTCAGTTTCCAGGACCCTTTCGTTTCCGTGTTCCCTCTGTGCTCTCAGAGTAGTCTGACCAAGTAACTCCCCTGATCCCTTTGCTGTGATCCTTGGTAGTCCCCAGCTGAGGCTCGGGAGAGGAGGAGAACTGTTTGCAATGAGGCAAGATTTGGGACCCAGGTCTCCTGACACTCAGCTCTCCCTGTTTTCCACAAACCACACCCAGCAGCCAAGGCAGCTGGGGCTGACTAGGCAGCTTCCTCGCCACAGAGGAACCTCTGCCTGAGCTGTAACTCTGTTCCTGTAGTAGAAGAAGCAACCTCCAGGGGAGCTGGCCTGGGATTTCCTGTCCTTTATCTGGGCCTGCCAAAGACTGGCCTGTCTGAGGTATGGACTTGTATCCCACCATTTTGCTCCAGGCTGAGGTCAAATCAGGTCGGGCAGGGTCAGGGACTTTGTAGGAAGGGCTTGGCTCTAAACAACTGGCTCCCACAGCCTGTACCCCAGCACGACCTTCTCAATGGGCAAAAAATAGAGGGGCTGAGGATATAGCACAGTTGATAATATACTTGCCTAGCACTGCAAGAAGTCCTAGGTTTTAGGGACTACTGAAGGGCCTATGGGATACTGAATTTATGGAGTAGCCCATAAACAGGATGTGGTGATGCATACCTGATCCTAGCACTTGGGATGTAGAGCAGGACGGTCAGAAGGTGAAGGTCTGTCCTCAGCTACACAGCAAGTGTGATGCCAGCTAGGGACATATAGGACCCTATCAAAAAGAAAGATAAAGAAAGAATGCAGTGTGGGGAAAGGCCCAGAGTCGAGCAAGAGAGTGCTGTGAAGAACACAATCTCTGCTTTGATAGTATTGTAGAAAGCTCTGGGTGGCTTCACCTCTCTGAGCCAGCATCTGCCAACAATGAGGAAACATGTACCTACCTCTCAGGGATGCTGAGGATTCATTCTGACTATATAAATAAAATCCTGTGTGAGCGTCACTAAGTAGTACTTTGGGAAGCTTTGTTCTTCTGTTGTTTTTCACTGACCTGGAGTTATGCGGGGCTCCAGCATACCACCTCCATGCATTGAGTCTGGACTTTTCCTGTGACTTCGGATTCTATTACATCTAGGAAATTTATCCTATTGTCTTTATAGGGCTCCTTCCTCTGACCATCTTTGGTGACATTTGTGACACTGCAACAGGCTGTGCTAATGTTGTTAATAACAATAATAGTGACCTATTCTAAATTCTTGACACATTTTTTTTAACCATACTTAGGCCTCGTGACAATTCTGTAAGGCAGTTAGAGCTATTATCTTTCCTGCCTTACATATAAAGAAGATGAGTAAGGCAAGATTTTTTTTTTTAAAAAGAGGACATGCCCAAGGTCAGACAATTGAGGATCAATTAAAAAGACCACCCAGGTAGTCTGACTATACCTCCTATAAGCTTCATAGCTGACTCTCTTTCTTGATGCTTGGCCTGGAGGCAAGGGCATGGGTTTGGGCCTCTCTTTTCCCTCCAAGTGTACATCATATCCAGAAGCAACTAATCTTTCTGGGCAGTCAGTCCCCAGCTCACTTGCTTACTTGCACATCCCCTGCCCACCACCACCAAGGTAAAAGGAGGAAAAACATGAAGTAGTGGGATAAAGACTCCAAAATAGAGCCTCACCAGAGTTGAGAAGGGCCTGAGGGAGGGATTTGGGGGTGGTTCTAGCATCAGTGCTAGGTCTGCTTTCTTAGTACCTTCTAGCACTGAGAGTTGGGAGCAGGGTGCTGGGTGTCATTGGGGAAGAAGAGACATTTTAATGTGCTGTCTTGACAACGGGTTGCATTATTTAGAAAGTGTGGGTGGGTAGGGGCAGGCAGAAGACTGGGTGGATTAACACTTATGAGATCCCGCCAGCTCATGTAGCCCATGCTTGTATTGGGATTATGTGGGTGGGGGAGTAGTCCAGAACATCTAGCCTCCCCCACCCCCTCTAAGTTTACCCATTTCAGACTCTTTGGGGGCTGTGAGCTTCCTTCCTTAGACTGAACTAGCTGCCAGCTCCCCTGCTTTGGAGGTTGTTCCCTGTTATCTTGTCCTCAAAGGATAGTTTGTCCCAGTCTCTGCCCTTCCTGAGTAGGATGGACCAGACAACATCTCTGGCCAAATACACTGGGAGAGCTTTTGTTGTGTTTTCGGTCCTCGGTACCTGTACTAAGTTGATGCTGGTGTATTATTACTTGAGTCCACTCAGAGTTCACAAGGAATGGTTTTGGAGGGGAAATTCAAGAGAGGCTGAAATGGGAACTCACTAACAGGAGGGGTTCTGGCATTTTAGCAGGCCCCATCTGTACTCCAGCAGAAGATACCTGGTCTTTCACAACATTCGGTTTTATGTTTGTAAAGCAATGGGCATTACTCACTTTGTACTGGGTTGGTGTGACCACTAGGTGGAATGTGAGGTGATCTAGTGCTTTTTCCACAGATGGAAAAGTGTCTTCTCTTTTCAGGCTAAGCGTTCAAACTGTGCTCCCAAGTGCACTCATGCAGTCCTTGTGGGAGTAAGAGGGTGGTCAGGTTGGGGACAGTGAGATCAGTGGTTAGCCCTGTTTTGAGAGCCCCAAGTACCCATGTACACACCATCCATCACACACACACAGGATAAGTGGGCTGTTGTCTCATCTGATCTTTACAAAAAAAAATGTTGGTTCTGAGATTACATCCCTATTTTAGAGACAAGGACACAGGCACAGGGAAATTATGAAGCCTAAGGAACACTAGCTGTACAGTCCTTGGCTGGAAACACAGTAACTCTTCAATAACTATTATTGTCTGTAATGGTATCCTGTCTGCATTCATTGTTGTTAAGTTGGTATCACACATATTGCTACTAACGAGCAGAACCTATTAACAAGGAGCAAAACCAGGACTGTCTTCAGGCCGTTAGGCTCACTCTTCCCACCATATCCCACAATGCTGTTCCTGTAGGCCTTACAACAGTTGACAGGTCACCATTTGGAATTCTCCTTCCTATGGTCCCTCTGTGACCCAAGCAATCACATTGTCAGTCCTACCCCTAGCCATGTGCACACTACAGCCCTCTCTGGCTGGCGGCAGGGCTCAGGGGAGGGGTTGTGCCAGCTTGCTTCTTGAAGAGGCCACTTCTTTCAGGCCCATTTCCTTTCTGTCAGAGACGGGTTCTTTTTTTTTTTCTGGATCCCAGGGTGGGGCCAGGCTACTTCAAGGCATTTCCTGACCAGAGTTTATATTTGGCTTCAGTAAAAGGAAAGGGAAATAGGCACAGGGAGTAGGACTAAAAGGTGGTGGCGCGGGGTCAAAAGAAGTGAACAGCGAGGTTTGGCAGGCCTAGAGGGAAGTGGGAGGTAATGAGTGCTCCTGAACATCTCAGGTGAACTTCCTTGCCTATACTTAAGCTCAAGTAGAAGAGCTAATAGCTCCCCCAGGGTGGAATGCCTCCACCCTTAGGCAGAGTTCATTCTCCGTCCTCATACCTGGATGGTCCAGATGCTTTGCTTTCTGCCCCAGGGCATGATGTTCTGCCAAGCAGTGTTGCCTGAAGTACAGCAGCTGTGAGCTTCAGGTAGGATGCTTGGTTCTGTTTTGTACTGTGGAGATGACAAAAGAGGAGCTAGAGCCAGATGTGCATACACTGTTAAGTTGGGAAGCAGAGCTTCCTGTAGTCCAGGCATTGCCAGAACATTCAGTATCCCTTTTCACACTGCATTGGGACCACCAAGACAAATAGGAGCCAGTGAAATGGAGCAACCAGTCAAATGGGGAAGATAGCTTCCTTCGCATGCTGGTGAATGTTGGGAGTCAAGGAGGCTTCATGGGTTGGAATGTTTGATCTAGTCTGTAGTTTGGGTGTCTGTTTAGAAGTAGGCCAATTTCTGCCCTAGGCTTTGGGCAGTGTTGGTCTTTTGGGGCCAGTTAGGTTTCAGAACAGAAGAGTAACCAGGTTAGGGCTGGGGTCTTTGGGAGAAGAAAGCTGGTAGGGTAGCCTATTCAAAGGAGAGATTGGAGACTAGAGAGATGGAGGGCTGAAGTACTGTAGGCATGAGAACACAGAGCACAGTTGGGTATGGGAAACCTGACCGTTTAGTGGGAGAAATTTTTAGAAGATGAGACGACCCAATATGTAGGAGGAAAGAGGAGGATAAGGTGTTGGATGGTTTTTGAGGCAAGAACATAAGCAGAATTCTTCCCTCCCATTCTTTCCTTGAGGACCAAAGGCATCTTCCTTCACAACCCAGGACAGCTCCTCTGATGAACCACCAACTGCCACTGACAAGCTCTGGCCCCAGGATTTGGGGAATAGCCACTAGAAGATGAGAAACTAGGTTCAGACAGAGGTAGTGGCCTCCCTAGGGTTACACACAAGTTAGTAAGGGAGCTAAAGCTATAAGGTGGTTTGCCTGACCTTCAGCCCAAAAGTTTGAACCCATGCTGTGGCGCAGAGCAGTTATTACTGGTCTAGCGTCTGCTTTAGACTAGTTTGGTTGGCATCTCATTCCTCTAGGCTGGAGACTGGAATGGGTGAAATAGCACATAGCTTATGAAAACAAATGTCTTTCTTTGTCACTGGTCACCTTGTTAGAGCACCTAGGACTGAGTTGTGAACAGTAGCCCCTAGGGACAAGAAAGCTAATAGAGCAACTGCAACACAGCAGGTGGCAGCTTTGACCTTCACTGTCACAGGGAAGCCCTGGACTGGGTAGGAATGTCAGCTGTCTGCTTTGGCCCCAGTGTGCCAATTACTAGCCTTGGAGACCATAGGCCTGGCTGTCTCTGGACCCAGATTCTCAAACAGTCCCCGTGAACCAGGATTTACTTAACCTCAGAGCACATGTGAGTCTTCTTTACGACCCCCGCCGCTACTTTGGGGAGTTGCAGAGGAGACAATGTCTCTGGGGGTCTTGTATACTTTCCATATATGTAGAACTCCATACCAGAGCTGCCACCTCTCTAGCTCACCCATAAGTCAAGAGACCACTACTGACAGGCTGATGTATTCTTTACTTCATCACCAGAACCTCTCCCAAAGTAGATATGGCTGCCTTAAGGCATCTGAGGCTCCCTTGGCAAGATTGAAGTTGACATTTCAGAACCCTTCTCCCCGCTGCATCTAGGTAGGATGGCAAAAAAATATCTTCAGACATTGTCAAATGGGAAGGGAATTTGTCCCTGGATGGGAATCCCTTCAGCAGGGACTCCAAGTTTTACCCTGTGAGCAGGTGCAGACATGAAGTGTCAGAGGAGAGGTACATTAAAGGGTCTGCACAAGTCTAGCCAAAAACTTCAGTGGCTTGAGGGCTTGCTACTACCGGCTCCCATACAGCCTCCTTGTATGTAGGCTGTTTGCTTTGTGGGTACTTCATTTGTGACAGGAAGACTCTAAAAGTATTGCTCACATGGGCCCAGGAGCTTGGCATCCAGCTGCAGTTCCGGCAGAGACTCAGGCTGGCATCTGAACAGGTGCAGCCGGGCCTCTAGTCCTGCCCTACGACCTAGCAAGCAGGAGGCCAGCCAGTGTCTAGTACTGCCAAAGTAGGCTGGCTGAAATACAGAGGCCCTTGCTGTGGTGCCCCTCCAGTGGGGTTTGGAATGTGGGATGGGAGCTATTTTGGTCTTGTCTCCCTTCCTCCTTGTGCCTCCCTCCCCTGCCAGAACTGAGTTAGAGTGGCAATTTCAGCTAAGAGCAGCAATAGTAGAAAGTGTCTGTGGATGTGTCGGGCCTTCCAGGAGGCAGGGGATTACCTACTTTCTTCCACTTTATGGTCAAGAAGGGAAGTTTCAGTGGCCCCAGAATACCTGGTAGTTGAGTAACGACCCTTTCTCTCTGTCCTAGAGAGGTAGGAAAATCAACTAGTAACCTGTCACTGCATCTCTCCCAGGCCTGCTACCAATCTGCATAAACTGTAATGAGGCTACACCTGTAAGAGTCGCATTCCAAAGGTTAGGTAGGTAAAGCGTATCCGTATGAAAGACATGGAAGGGGCTATTCATAAGCAAGGATGGTAGCTTCAGAGATAGAAAATCCCCTCCCAAGGCCGTTCTGTCTTGAAAAGGCTCCTTTCCAGGGGTAGGGAGTGAAAACAGGAACTGGACCTTGATCAGCCAAGAAGAGTGAACCGAGAAACTCTTAGGCAGAGCTAGCTGCAGTGACAGGGTCTGTAGTGGTATGTAGCTCCTCTGCCTGCCTCCCTCTCCTAGCTTAACACAGGGTCTCAGCTTACCTTCACAGAGCCTACACTGAGAACTTATATTGTCCCATCCATAGACAGTGGTATCCCAGCACCCTTGGGATACTAACGTTTCCTCCGGTTCACACTAAAAGTGATACGTTGATACCAGACCCTGCTTGTGAGGCATCCAACCTATGACAAGGGCCATAGGGAAGATGCTTTTCCAAACAGGAGGCTAATCATTAAGGTAAAGAAGATCACCATGTTTGCTGAAAGATAGGAACAGTCAACTAATGAGTTAACTGACTTCCGCAAGACTCCTTCCCCTCTCCCCATCATAGGCACTCATATTAATGTTGGTTGTGTTCTCTTGCCCATACCCTCAAGTCCTGGAGCAAACTTCAGCCAGTGGCTTAGAACAGGCCTGATTCTGGGCTCTGGAGTACATCTTTTCAGGTCTCTCTCTCTCTCTCTCTCTCTCTCTCTCTCTCTCTCTCTATCTATCTCTATCTCTATCTCTATCTCTATCTCTATCTCTCTCCTCCTTTTCTCTCTCCTTCTCTCTGTCTCTCTATCTGTCTCTGTCTCTGTCTCTCTCTGTCTCTGTCTCTCTCTGTCTCTGTCTCTCTCTCTGTCTCTGTCTCTCTCTCTGTCTGTCTCTCTCTGTCTCTGTCTCTGTCTCTCTCTCTCTCTCTCTCTCTCTCTGTGTGTGTGTGTGTGTGTGTGTGTGTGTGTGTGTTTCATTGGCCAATACTGTTAGGGCAGTAGTTCTCTATCTTTTTGTTCTTTATAATCACTTGTAGAATTCATAGGAGCAAAGAAACAAATGAAAATCAACTTTATCCCAAGAGATTCCAATTTTATTAGTCATGGCAGGGCCAGGGCACTGGCACATTTCAAATCTCCCCAGGAGCTAATGTGCTCCTAGTATAAGCTGAGGGAGAAATGGCATGCCCAGAGCAGTAACTAACAAGAGACATCTGCATGTCAGCCCTTGTGACATCTATTCATTCCTTGCTTTGAGTCTGGTGTCTTACCTGGTGCTCAGGCCTGAGGTGGACTTTTTGGTTGAGAAGGAGAAGGATGAATCTGGAGCCTGGGCAGCATTTTCACAGATCACTGAGTATCTATAGACAGAAGGACCTTAATTTAAGGCACATAAACATGTGAAGGGGGTTACCCATCCTTGGACTAAGGTTCATGCGGCTGGCTGAGTGAAGCCTTACTTATCTCCTGCAGCATAGTTGCCTAGCGCCTTATCTCCCTCTTCCCATCTTCCTATAACTAACACAGGATCTCCAGTTGTCTTAAAGTCTTATGAGGTTACAAAGTTCAAATAGCCTCAAGCAAACTAGCCCCCTTTAATGACAACTTCTGTCATATTTCAAACCAGCGAAGGGCAACTGTGGCTGTAACAGCTCAGCTGCAGAGTGCTTGCCTAGCCTGGAAAAATGGGGCTCTATAGTCTATCTCCAATGCAGAAATAAACAGGAAGAGGAGGGGAGGAGCAGGGGAGGAGAAGAATGAAGAGAAGAAGTGGGGAGGGGGAGGAGGAGGAGGGCAATGAGGAGGAGGAGGACGAAAAGGAGGAGGAGGAGGACCACTGCCAACATATAAGAAGATGAAACAAAATCTATCAGATCGAAGTTGGACAAACCAAGCCAACAGAAAAGTATGAGTCCAAGAGCAGGTGCAAGAGTCAGGGACCCACTTGTTCATTCATTCTGGAGTCCCATGAAAGCACTGAGCTGATATATATATATATATATATATATATATATATATATATATATATATATGCAGAAGACCCCTGCAGACCTGTGTGAGCCCTGTGCTTGCTGTTTCAGTATCTGTGAGCTCATCTGTGCCTTGCTTAGTTGATTCAGAGGGCTTCCTTCTAGCAACAGTCTTTAATCGTCACTGTATAAATGTGGGAATCATAGTTTAGAGAATGAAGTAAGGTTTCCAGGGAAACTGGCTTGATTAAGTTTTTTTTCAATTTACTTGTTATCATTAGACATTATCTTCTTAGACAGATATTGCTGCTTTTTTTTTTGAGTATATGAAATGTTCCCATGTTCATAGAATATGAGCTACAGGATCCCTTGCTTTCACCTTGGTCCCTCCTCTGCAAAACAAACAAGTAAATAAATAAAATCTGTATTCTAAGAAGAGCTATGGTATGTGACTTGTATATATGCAGGTACATATATTTTCATTGACTTCTGAAGTCTTCTGACAGCTCTGTATACCATTTCCTTTTTCTGACATTCTCTACAGGAGAATTGTGGGTAAATCCATGAGGCCTAATTTCTGTCTGGAGCTTACTATTACTCTGTGCCTGGTATCAGTTAGGCAGTTCCCCTGGGGATATTGAGCTTTAATATAGATGGAATTCAGTTTGTACCAGCTAAATGCTGTTACTGACCTGTCCTGGCTTTGGCCAGAGCACTAGCTGCAGAACATAATAACACTTGAAACTACTGGCAGCCGTGCTCAGGAATCTGCACATCTGGACACAGAGGTTACGGCCAGGGGCTGCAGACATTCCTGCCCCGCTCGCCTCAGCCTGCCCAGTGTCACTCTTCCTGCTGGGCACATAAGCCAGTTCTCAGTCTGGGCTATGCTAGTTCCAGCCTCAGGTGAGTTGACTCTAAAGTAGGTGGGGGTGGGGTCACTTCTGGCCTAGCCTGACAGGCCAGGGCATGTTAGATGGATGGAACAAAGTACTTTAGCTCACCCCTTAATCACCAAGACATATGTCCCTGACTGCCCCATCTGAGAAGGAGCCTCGGGGCCTCCAGGTCTTCCTGAAATGCTGGATTGTCAGAAGTCAGTGTCCCTGACATCCTGCTCGGTAATAACCCATTACATTCTCTGGATTCCTGCTATAGAGGGCTGCTGAGGAATTCAGTCCTGAGACCTACCCCAAACTCCTTTGCTCCTTTCCTTTGTCTTGCAGCCCCTCCAAGTCTCTGCTTTTTAACCTCTCTTCCCTGGGCCATTTGGCTCCAGTTCTCAGACTGACGGGACTCATTGCTCAGACACAGAGGCACATGTCAGCCAGGCCACTCTCCAGTCCCCCACACCTTTTATTCGGGACTTTCAAAACCAGGTCTTTGAGGGAGCACAGTTAGTGAGTGCTTGGCATGAAGTGCCAGTAGTTTTTCTCTTCCCTAGTGTTTCGCTTAATGCTCCTTTTAGTGGAGGCAATAGAGAGATTAGCTAATTTGCCCACTGTCAAAGAATTGGTGACTGGAAACATCAGGATTTGAACACCGGCTTGCGACTTTTCAGAACTTAGGATTGGTTCCTTGCTTGTCTGGAATCTGACAGCTGGTAGTGTAATGTCATGGAAAAGAACATCAGACATGGAATTAAATGCTCAGGGTTGGAGAGTCAGTTATGATAATTCTAGGTGACACTAGATAGTTACTTTAAAAAACTTTGTGTGTGTGTGTGTGTGTGTGTGTGTGTGTGTGTGTGTGTACACCCTCATGCATTATAGCTTTAAATATATTGATCCACGGCTGGAGACATGGTGATATCACATATGTGTATGCATGCGCGCACACACAAACAAATACATAAAAGAATACTTGAAGTTTCCCAGGCATGCAGAGGATTAGTAAGCATACCAGCCTTTTAGAGGTCCCTGTCTCCTTTTCACACCTGTCTGGAAAGTCTGACCTGCTCCGTTCTTTAGATTTTTTCTTTTTATCCTAGTAACAGGACAGCAAAGTGGGTTTCCATGCTGGGTGCTCAGATATTAGAAATGCCTTCTGGGCTATGATGGAAACAGAGGACAAGGGAGTGGCTGTGGAAGGCAGCTTAGTTGTCCTAGTGGCCAAACCATATGCTTCAGATGCTCCCTCACTTGCTGTGTAGCTCCCCTTTGCCTTTCCATTGGCCCTGAACTACTGGCCTGGGGAGGTGAATCTTTCATTAGACCTGCATTGCCCCCTGCCAGACGAGCTGAGGTACTGCTAGTAGGGCTCTGACCCTAAGAAACCTCATAGCGTAAGTTGCACTATGAAGACACACACAGAGATGTTGGTGCACACATGGACCAAGACATCTGCATGCATCACATAGGTGCACAATCCTGTATTGATCCTCATGGCTCAGTCGTGAGAAGATTTAGTTGCCGCTGTATGTAGAGACAGATGCTAGTGTGGATGCTGAGCTGATGCATGAACTTTGGACGAATGCACAGATGCCCACCTCTGCATTACCCATCTGCCCCGCAGCTTGCCAATACACCCAAAGTTTCCAGACATTCTCCTTTTCTCGCCATAATGCTCACTAGTGTTTGATCCTTGGAGAGCTCATTACTATTTGTGATACCTTCCCCCTCCCCTTCTGCTCTTCTCTTTCTTGTGTACTTGCATTTCTGAAGCGGTGTTTTAAGAGTCCTTTTTCTCATCAATCCTGGCTGCCAGGGTCTCCTAGATTTCCTCATAACCGAGCACTAAGAGTATAGAGCTCTTTCTGTCTTGGAAGAAACCCAGCAGTCTCCCTAGAGTTCTTTGGTCAGCAGGGCCACCACACAGAGAAGAAATGTTGAGGGCAAGACTCCGTGGTCAGAGCAGCTCTTTGGAGACCAGCAGCTTTCCCCTGCCAAGCCTACAATGACACAGTCCATGGCTGCAGGCTCCTCCTGAGCAGCACCTTGCCTAGGCCTGCATGGGGAACAAGTAGCTACTGCTGGATAGTCCCAGAACTCTGCTGCTAGTGTTTTGTGTTTCTGGTGGACAGTAGGGCCTCTTCTGAGGCTTCTGTCTGGTTGGGCATTATGTCCAGCTCTGTGCCAGGAACTCCTAGAGCAGAAGAGATAGATCAGCCCAGCTATTACCCTCCAAGACCTCCACAGGCCAGCACTATGACAGCCTAAAGTTCAGTCCTGGAGTGTTCCAAAAACAGGCTGAGCCCATAAGGGGAGGTAGAACTGTCCTGTGAAGCCACCTGGGGAAGGTGGACTGGACATTAATGAGTAGGTAGGAAGGAAAAGGACTGGGGAAGCTGCTGTCCCAAGGGCTGGAAGCCCAGAAAAGAGTGAGACTTAAACAGGATTCCAGTCCCAGCACTACCACTTTGTCAATTATGAGACTGTAGGTGAATCTCCTCTCTCATTCTCTCTACTTCCCTCTCCTCCTCTCAGTTTCTCAAGCCCAGGCTGGCCTTGAACTCACAATCCTCCCACTTCCACCAAGTGCTGGGATTATGGGCAAATCTTGTGCCTGGCTTGAGTCATTTCCTTTCTGAGTTTGTTCATATGGCTGTTACCCTGAGGAGAAGAGGCTTCTTTTTACAGGTGATTATGTGTTAAATGAGATTTGCCCTTTCAGCAGTTTGAATGACAGTAAGTCTGCAAATGAGAAACGAAGTAGTAAGCGTTGTTGGATAGTTTGCATCTCCAAGATGAACTAGGATGCTCTCTGTCTGGGACCTGGAAGACTGACAATCCTAGAAGCCACTCGTGGAATTGTGTTTTGGTCTATGTCATGGGTTAGGTGAGTGGAAAGGATTTGGGATAGGTAGGGAATGAGATTCAGGAAAGCTGTGGTGGGTACAGGAAATGGAGCTGGGGAGCAGAGGGTGCCCTCATTGGCCAGTCACATCACACCTTCCTTTGGATTCAGGAATCGCCAGAACTAGGCATGCTTGCCTACTGGGTGTGAGGCAGTACTCAGCCAACAATTTGCTAATCCCATTTCTCTGCCTGTTTCTTTTCTTCTGTTCTTTTGTAGAAGCGGAGGCCAAAAAAGCATGTGAATGGCTTCGGGCCACAGGATTCCCTCAGTATGCTCAGCTTTTTGAAGGTAAAGCCCCACAAATGCTGTCCCTACCCTGTTTCCAAAACCTGCTTTCTCCTGCAGCTTTTCATCTGCAAAATGGATAAAACACGGCAGCCACACAAAAACTCCTGTGCATCCTGATTGGCTTTGTGCAGGGAATGAACTCCGGGTTCTCAGAACTCTTTATGAGATTGCTCTCATCCGATTCTACCTCTGGTGCCAGCCATGTTTTAAAGGAAAAGGAACACCCCCCCACCCCCCTATCTTGCTCATCCTGCTGCTTTGTGTCCTTCCTGAACACAAGGTGAAGGAAGAATTGCGCGTCTTGGTGGCTCAATCTTGGACCCCACTTCGCCCACGGCAAAGGCCTCATGTCTGTTTTCCTTCTCTTTTCTTTATTTTTCTGGGTTCTGTTCTTAGAGATCCAGCCCTCATCTTACTCTTCTCTCTCAGTAGTATTAGGTGCTGATAGCCACTCCCTTTTGTCTTTTGAAGTACCTCCCCCACCTCTTCATCTCAGTCTGTTTGCTGACTCTGCTTCCTCTAACTGGCATCCAAATATTAGGGTAGCCCAGGGCTCAGACTTTTGCTCTCCTCGCTTTTCTTTGCTATGAGATCCTCCTTGATCTTTCCTGTGACAGCTCCTGAAGGGGTCTGTCCAGACCTCATTTCACAGCTTCCGATTTCCTCTAATGAGCCACCAACTCAGTGGTTTTTACTGTGAGATCTATCAGGTGCCTCTGAGATTTTGCCAAGCCTAAAAAAAAACCTCCTAAAGGCATAGTATCCACCCTGTTGCCTAGGTTCTGTATATCCAGGAATTACCCTGAATTCCCTTCTTCCTCATGGTTAAACATCCTGCAAGCCTTTTCTTCTTCCAGAAAAAATACATTTCTTAGTACCTCCACTGCCAGGTCTACTGTGATTCACCACTGCTCACTCAGACTAGGGCACCAGGGTCCTTGGTGACTTCGAGCCTCTATTTCACGTCCCCAGACCTGTCCTTGGCAGTGACTGACCATGAGACTCGGGTACTTTGCTAAGTGGAATGAGTGCAAATGCTACACTTTGGCAGACTATCATTCTCCTTTGCTCGCCACACCCTGCACTCTCTCCTACTTGTTCTTATCCAGGTCTCTCCCTCATCATAACCTTGGTAATTTTGTTTCTTCTGGACAAAAAAGCTCTTTCAAATTTCTCTACTTAGCCACCTTTTTCTCATCCTTCGAGAACTTATGGACTCTGTCTCTGTCTCTCTGTCTCTCTCTTGTCTCTGTCTCTCACTGCTATCTCTCTGCATTCTTCTCTCTCTCTCTCTTTCTCTCTCTCTCACACACACACACACACACACACACACACACACACACACACACACACACACACATCGCTCCTAGAAAGACCTGGGCTGCTTCCATCTCATCAAGAACTCACACTGCCACCAGCCTCTCTTTGCCCTATCAACCCTGTTCAGGTTTTTCGCAGCCTTTGTATTCATCTAGGTTTCGTGCGTTGTTTGCTGCTGCTGCCTGTTTCCCATGAGAGCTTAAGTTCCTGAAGGCAGAGACCCCAATTTTGTGTTGTTCAGCATTACTTTGTGCCGTGCCCAATGACTGAATGTGTGATGGGTTTCTCTCTCTCTTCCTTTTCTCCTTCCTTTTCTCAAGTTCTGAGAAGATGGCTCCCACTGCTCTGGAAAGACATTGCATTGGCTACATACTGTCCTCTCTGCCCATGTTCCCTCCCATTATTTGCCTTGGACTGACAGGAGGTCCCCTATCTAAAAGCTCAGAGTTCAAGTGAAAAAACTCAAGTTGGCTCTTAGCAGCCATGGAGAGTCTCAGGCCTATTGTCTGAACCTGGACCTGCTTTGCTTGTTTCTTCATTTCAGCTCAGGCCTCCAGGACATTCTTGAGATTCTCCCTCAACTGCCAACTCTGACCTCCCTGGATTTTCTCTGCCTCGTTAGCTTTCTTTCCCGTGACACAATACCTGAGAAAAACAGCTGAAAAGGAGGGACAATTTACTTGGCCTTGGGATTTGTATCCATGGTTGCTTGGTCATGTTGCTTTGGGCCTGTGACAAGGCAGACCATCGTGGTGGAAAGTGGACTGTAGGAAAGTCCCATGCCTCAGGGTGGGCTAAAAAGGAAGGGTCAGGAGGGATAGTGTGGACAGGGATGAAATTCTGATACTCATTCAATGACTCAACTCTTTCCACTGGGCACTACTTCCCAACCACCTCGTAGGCACCTGCAGCTGGAGACATAAGCTTTCATCCCATGCTTTACACTCTACAGCATGATCCTCAAGTCCTAAATGGCTTTCAACCTTCCTAATGCTATGACCCTTTAATATAGTTCCTCATGTTTCGGTAACCCCCAACCATAAAATTATTTTGTTGATACTTCATGACTGTAATTTGCTACTGTTATGAATTATAATGTAAGTATCTAATATGCAGGCTATCTGATATGCGATCCCTATGGGTCTAAGGTCTAAGGCTTAGAGAGGCTTTAAGAACCAAACCCTACCAACCTCTGCTGGGTCTGCTGTGGCCCGTGCCTTCTTGCTCCCTTTCTTCCTTGCCCCAACCCCTGCAGGTCAAGAGTGGCTGGGGCCATTTCTGATCCCCTGCCAGACTCATCGATGCTTCTTTCCACCACACAGAAGGTGTGTTCCCCCTGGATATTGGCTCTGTGAAGAAGGACTACAGTTTTCTGGACCAGGACTCTCTGGGGGCCCTGTGCAGGTAGGGGGTTGAAGGCCAGACCTAGGAAGCCTTGAGCCCAATTTTGTGCGTCTTGGTAGAAAAGACAACCCAACCGTCTTGTACCTTCTATTAGAGGGGAGCATAATTTGTTAATGAGGCTCAGTTTTGCAATCACATTGTTCCTTACAGTCACTGTGTCTATGATACCCCTCCTCTACCCCTATCACTGTAGCTAGAAGATCCAGATCTGGTCTTGATTCAAATTCCTCAAAGCATGCCTTGCATTCAGACTCTTTCTACTTAAACCAGTTGCTGTTTCCTAAGGCTAAACTATGTTTTCTCCTTGGGTCTATTAAAGTGGCCTCGGTGGCTAGCCTCTGTATTCTGCTCCTCCTTAACAACAAAGCCATCCTCTCTACAGCCACCAGAGTCACCCCTGGTAGGCAGTCTCTCCTGTTTAAAATCTGCCACTGCCTCTATGCAAGAATACAAAGCCATTTTACCATGACACATTTGCCACCCTTCTTCTGACCTCCCTTAGCTTTGATCACACCCTCTCCTGCTAGTTTCTTTGTTGACTTACTGTGGCCTTCCTTCTTTACCTTGTCACAGGCTCCCACAGAAGTCTGGAATAGCAGCTATTCCTGCTTCTTTTATCCTCAGCATCACACCTCTGCTTTCCAGGAAGCATTCTTAGACTGTTCCCCATCTCTTCCTGAAAGTTCCCGGTCTTATCCTTGGTGTGTCTGCTGCCCCTTCTGCATGCTCTGTTCTTGGTTTCTATATCTCTCAGTACCCAGAAGACAGAGACTCTAATCTTCCAAGCATCATACCTAAGACATCATGAACAGTATTCTTGGAAGAGTTTTGACCCCCTGACCATGAGAAATGGTGGATGGCATCTTGCAAGTGTCTCTGTAGGCTATCTCAGGCTCTGGGGAATTGGTGACCTTGGGTGAATACATACTTTGTGTTGCAGGAGGCTGATGACCCTGAACAATTGTGCTTCGATGAAGCTTGAGGTTCATTTTCAATGCAAGCAGGTGAATCCTGGCAAGGGGTGAGGTCAACCGTACCTGGCACAGAGCTGGGACTTGCACTTGTGAACAAGCTCTAGCATGGGGGTGGAGATGCAGGGGCCTCCTGTACTGCAGGTCCTATGAGATCGCTTAGGCTTTTGGTGAGCATCACCTATAGGAACGTGTGAGAGCAAGTACCCTGGCTCATGCCTACTCCCTATTCAAACCACCTCTCCCTTTTGTTTATGTCAATAATTTGGTCTAATGATGGCTTTCCTCAGAGAAAACCATTTTCCTTCCCTACTTGGTTTGTCATAGCTAAGATTCCTTGAACAGGAGAAGCGATGGGACAATGTGGCAGAAAGGTCATTACCTCAATGGTATTATAAGTCAAGATCACCATAGCCTTACCTCCAGAAGATCTTATTCCTTTGGCCCCTAGCCTCTTTTTTCCATCACTAAAATGAGTCAGGAGACTGGATTGATAGCTGTCTAAGGCCCTCCCATAAGGCCTCTTTGTATATAGCCTCAAAAGTAAGCCTCGTGGCCTCACTGTTTCTCGGGAACAAGTTTTGTTGGTTTCCTCTGGAGCTTTCCCTACCAGAGGCATCCAGCAAGGAGAAAATGAATTAGAAAATCTGAAATCTCCTTCAGCTCTTAGATACCATAATTTTAATCTACAGCTATAGCCAATGAACATTTAATAATCTCTTTCATTGGCATAACCAAGACAATATATGAAGTTGGGCAAATGTCTTTTGATTTGAGTCACATTCCCTATCTGTGAAATGGGGACAGTGGATTAATTAGATGACTGTCACTATACATCTAGGTTCTATCTATGATTCCTAGTGAAAGCCAGCTTTCCATTCCTACTCCATGTCTTTTACCAGAAAGCAAAGCTCCTCACTATGCCTTACCCTGAAGCACTTGGCAGCAGAGTAGGGTACAAGCAGGTACTTGTCTGGTGGGCTTCTGTAACCCGTCCCTATGATGTCTCCCCAGGATGACAAGTCAGAAGAGGAGGAGCAATGCACCATCAGCAGCCACTGGGCCATTGAGCAGGAAAGCAAATGTGGGTCTCTCATGGGCTCTTCTGCCCTGCTGGCCCCACCAAGCCCTAGCCTCCTGGGGACCTCAAGCTGCGAAAGTGTCCTCACTGAGCTTAGTGCTGCCTCCCTGCCAGCCATCTCTGTGAGCCTTTCACCAGAGTCAGCAGACCTGCCCTTGTTAGGCCGTGTCCCCAGCCCAAGTAACCAGCCCTTCCTTAGTCCCACCCAGGGCCAGGAGGGTTCCCAAGACAAAGTAAAGAAGCATTATTCTCGAAGCTTCCTCAAGCACCTCGAATCTCTGAGGAGGAAGGAAAAGGGTGACAGCCGGCAACCAGAACCCGAGCAACGCCTAGCCACCTCAGAAAAGGCCACTAAAGCTTCATCTTTCCGCACTTGTCGTGGCTTCCTCTCAGCTGGATTTCACAGGGCCAAGAACAGGGTCACCACTTCAGCCAGGGTCAGAGATGGTGAGACTCAGAAAGCCTGGGAGGCTTGGCCTGTAGCCACATTCCGGCATCCTCAGCCTATACGCAGGCGTGACTGCCTGGTGCATGTGCCTGGGGACCATAAGCCAGGCACATTCCCTCGTTCTCTGTCCATTGAAAGCCTTTGTCCAGATGATGATCGTCACCTGGCAGATTGGCAGCCAAGCAGGTGCTGGGGTTATGAAGGGCGCCGGGGCTCCTGTGGTTCCACAGGCAGCCATGCCAGCACCTATGACAACTTGCCTGAGCTGTACCCAGCTGAACCTATACAGGCTGAAGCTGAAGCTGAAGATGAGGAGGGTGAAGGCAGCTATGCCCATCTAGATGACATCCTGGAGCATGTGTGGGGGCTACAGCAACGGGTAGAGTTGTGGTCTCAGACCATGTACCCAGATCTGAGGCCTGGAGATAAGGAGGAGGAAGAAGAGGAAGAGGAGGAAGCTACTTCATCAGTGGAAATAGCCACAGCTGAGGTGGAAGGCCAGGATGAAGATCTAGCTCAGGCAGAGTCCCAAGTCCACAGAGGGTTCCCAACCCAAGTCAAGGAGGAAGTCCCACTGATAGTCCTGGATCAGGCCCCAACTGTCGAACCACCTGTACAGGCTGAGGCTGAGGCTGAGGCTGAGGCTGAGGCTGAGGCTGAGGCTGAGGCTGAGGCTGAGGCTGAGGCTGAGGCTGAGGCTGAGGCT
>NW_021604642.1:2287729-2339433 GCF_004785775.1 Grammomys surdaster | reverse complement strand
AGGCTGAGGCTGAGGCTGAGGCTGAGGCTGAGGCTGAGGCTGAGGCTCCAGCTCAGGCCCAGGATCTTGAGCAAGAAGCAAACTCAGCTGCGGAGCCTATTTCTGCCTCCAGCCTGTCTGTGGAGGAAGGGCATTCCATTTCTGACACGGCAGTTTCCTCCAGTGAGCTTGACAGTAGTGGCAACTCCGTGAATGAGGCTGATGCTGCAGACGCCCTGGCAGGACCGCAAGCATCAGTACCCCGTGAACGGCGTGACTCAGGTGTCGGGGCCTCACTTACCAGACCATGCAGGTAGGAGTTTGGAGTAGGGATGGGGGTGGGGTCCCTGCTCAGTCTCTGCCTTCTCTCTCATCTGCTTTTCTAGTCATAAAGCCCAGGGGAAAGTTCTTGGGGGCCAGGGGATCATTTCCAGGCAGCCAGTCCCAAGAGAAAAGCAGACTGAGTTCAAGAACCTGGAGTTCTGAGTGTTCAGTACAAGCTCTAACCCTGGTGTGGCCTTGAGAAAGTGATGCTTTTTCTGGACTTGGTTTCCTCATCTTAGCAGCAAGGGTGTTAAAGATGGCCTCTGCTTCTCAGTTTTGATGATGAGAGTTTCTTCCCACGATAGCCTTAGAACGAGTTGAGACTGGCACTGCCTTTTGGGACTAAATGGGTCTGAACTTGGTACTACCCTCCATGAGGGCTTCTTGAACCCTGGGTGACCCAAAGGCTGAAACCAAGCGTTTGCCACCCCAAGGCACCGTAGTAGCACTCAGTGTATTCCCACTTCCCTATACTTCCTTTCTGGGCAGGGATGGGGTGAGGTGATAAAGAGGGACCAGAAGGACATGGCCTTCTCTAAGGCCTAGCAAACCTGTGTGCTCTCTGTCCCTCTCTCTTCAGGAAACTTCGCTGGCACAGCTTCCAGAATTCCCACCGACCTAGCCTCAACTCAGAGTCGCTGGAGATCAACAGGCAGTTTGCAGGCCAGATCAACTTGCTTCACAAGGGCTCACTGCTGCGGCTCACTGGCTTCATGGAGAAGTACACTGTGCCCCACAAACAGGCCTGGGTGTGGTGAGTGTCTCTTGAGCTGTGCAGGACAGGAGCGATGGACTTTCTTAGATTTTATGCCCTGGGAGCACAGCCCAGAGGCAGAACAGTCAGATAGACTGAGGCCACAGGCCAGTGGTACTGTTCTAGGAGGCATGGAGCGGGGGTGGCTGTGTTAGGATAGACATGTTCTGGAAATCCCCAGGTCCTCCAGCTGTCCTTTCTCCTTCCCATCCTCCCTTCCACCAGTGAGATTGTCCTAAAGTATGCTTTGGTTGTCATGTATTGAGTAAATAAACAGCCTTGTGGCTTCCCACTGTCCAGATTCCTTTCTGTAATGATCCTCTCATGTTCTGGGGTAGCCCCATCCTTCTGGCCCTTTAGTCACCCATTTTCAAGCAGTGTCATCTGACAGCCTGTGGGACTAGATGCCCTTCTTTCTGTTCCTTCGTTCATGTGGTCCTTTCTGCCTGGAGTGCCTTATTCCTCCTGTGGGACATTAGCGCTCTGTCCTGTAGTGGTCTACTGAGTTGCCACCTCCTCTATGTAGGCTTCTCTCACCTAGTAGGTGTACTTCTCCTTCCTAATGGTCCTTCCTCTAAGTTCAAGACCTACTGTGGGCCACATGAATTACTGATGAAGACTCCTATGTTCCTATGGCTTTTGCCAGCTGAGGCTAAAGCAAGCACTCACTGGATGTGGTTTCTGGGGACATAATGTGTCCCCTACTTCTCTTGCTTCTAGACAAAGATAGCCTTCAAGCTGACTTCTCTTTTTCTGATTTCTTGTTAACTTCCTCACAGGTCAGTGCCTAAGTTTATGAAAAGAAACAAGACCCCAGACTACCGGGGACACCATGTATTTGGGGTACCACCCCTCATTCATGTGCAGCGCACAGGCCAGCCTTTGCCCCAGAGCATTCAGCAAGCTATGCGCTACCTACGAAGCCAGTGCCTAGATCAGGTGAGTCCTCCTCAGGGAGCCTGCATAGAAGGGGTGCTGGGAGGCGAGGAAGGCTCAAGGCTGACTGCTCTCCCCTTTCTCTTGGGTTTGGCTACTCACCAGAAACCTTTCCTTTCCTTGCAAGGCTCGGCAGGATTGATGCCAGATTCCTTTCTTTTCTTTATGGCTGGAGCCTTCTGCCCACTTTGGGGGCAGCTTCTTTCTGTCCCAGGCTATGTAGTCTTCCTAGTTTCAGAGATTGCCTTAGCCTAAGACCACCTGTTCGCCCTCTTCTCCATGACAGCCATCTTTCTCTTTGGCATCAGGCTGTAAACTGCCTTCCCTCTGGACTTGCTGAGCCCATCAGGAAGCCTGGCAGGCTTCCCAGTCTCCCAGGTGGCCTATGCTCCCGACACCAAAGTCCTGGGCTCACAGTTTCCCTTCTCTTCTTTCCCTGAACGGGTTAGGTGGGCATCTTCCGCAAGTCTGGGGTCAAGTCCAGGATTCAGAGCCTACGTCAAATGAATGAGACCTCCCCTGACAACGTCTGCTATGAGGGCCAGTCGGCCTACGATGTGGCTGATTTACTGAAGCAGTATTTCAGAGACCTTCCTGAGCCCATTTTTACCAGCAAGCTCACCACCACTTTCCTACAAATCTACCAGCGTAAGTCACCTGGACCTTTCCTTAGTAACCTGCCCTACACTCAGCCTGCCTGATCCTGAGGGCTTGTGGGAAATGAACCTGGCAGCCAGCTGCATGGGCTCATGGGAACTTTTACTCTCTGGGTTTGAAAAGGCACTCGGAGAGGGGTCACATCCTACTACTCCCTCAAACCTAGTTTTGGTAGGGTAGGCATAGGCCCCAAGGAAAGGGCTTTCCCAAAGGCTGTCCTGTGTATTAGAACAGTGCTAGAACTAGCCACCAGGGACATCACAGAGCCCATCTGACCTTTTCATTTAGAGACTGTCGGGCCTTATGCATTCTGGAAAACAGGAAGCTTGTTGCTGGTGCTTCTGGGGAAATAAAGAAGGCCCTTGTGCCTTTCTTGTCTTACAGTCCTCCCCAAAGAACAGTGGTTGGCAGCGGCGCAAGCTGCCACCTTGCTGCTCCCTGACGAGAACCGAGAAGTGCTACAGACCCTTCTCTACTTCCTAAGTGACATTGCCTCTGCAGAGGAAAACCAGATGACAGCTGGGAACCTGGCAGTGTGCCTGGCACCCTCCATCTTCCACCTCAATGTCTCCAAGAAGGACAGCTCCTCACCCAGGTGATCCGGGTAGCGCATGCCAGGGCCAGTCCAGGAGAATTTGGCTCCATGGGATTTGGGGAGGTACCAGTGCCATTCCTGCCCTCACCCTAAGGGGTTTTAGCATTAGCCACTGTGGAGCAGGCCTCTCTTAAAAGACACCAAATGATTTTATGGTCAAGATGGACAAGGTGGCTTCCCAAGAACTAAGAGGCAGCTGTCATCCATCTTGTCTTCTGCCTTAGTACTATCTTCTTCTGTCCCCATCTCCTTCTAGGATCAAGAGCAAACGCAGCCTGGTTGGCCGGCCAGGCCCCAGGGACCTGAGTGAGAACATGGCTGCCACCCAAGGCCTGTCACACATGATCAGTGACTGCAAGAAACTTTTCCAGGTGAGTCAGGAAAGGCTGTGCTATCTGACTATCAGAATTATCAGGCCTGATCTTTAGACTCTGTATTGGGGGTGGGGGGGTCTCCAGAGAAGTGGTTCTCAACCTGTGGGTTGCAACCCCTCTAGCAACTTTCTATCTCCCAAAATATTGACATTACAATTCCTAACAGTAGCAAAATTACAGGTATGAAGTAGCAATAATGATAATTTTATGATTGGGGTTCACCACAACATGAGGAACTGTATTAAAGGGTCACAGCATAAGAAAAGTTGAGAACCACCATCCTAGATGAACAGAACTGATAGAATGAATATATATGTGTATATAGGGATTTATTAGGGCTTTAAAGGCTGTGGTCTGACTAGTCCAACAATAGTTGTATCCCAATAGAAAAGCCAAGAATCTGGTAGTTGTTCAGTCCATGAGACTGGTCTTTGATCTATGTTGGAATCCCAAAATAGGTTCCAAGACCAGTGAAGGAATGCCTCAGCAGCAGGAGAGGAAAACCTGCCAGCAGGAGTGAGGGCAAGCAGGATAAAAGCAAAAAGCTTCTTTTTAACGTGTCTTTTCATGTGGGCTGCCACCAGAAGGTGTGGCCCAGACTTAGGGTGGGTCTTCTGACCTCAAATGGCCCAGATTTAGGGTGGGTCTTCCCACCTCAAAGGAGCCAAAAAAGAAAATCCTCAACAAGTGTGCCCAGCTGCTTGGTTTTTAGTTGATTCCAGTTTTAGTCAAGTTGACAACCAAGATTAGCCATCACAGACTTCAAGTCAGGCAAGGAGCCCAGCTTAACACATACTCCTCAGACTCTGATTTGTGAACCTTCTCCCTCAGTTCCTTATCTGCCTCACTGTGGTACAGTAGCCATGCATCTGCATTTACTCTTTACATTGACATTCATGGGGTACCCTGCTCCCCACAGCATCCACTCAGTATGTGTGTATGTGTGTGTGTGCGCGTCCCTTTCCAGGTGCCCCAGGATATGGTGGTGCAACTATGCGGTTCCTACAGTGCAGCTGAGCTTAGCCCTCCTGGCCCAGCTCTGGCTGAGCTGAGGCAGGCACAGGCTGCTGGGGTGAGTCTGAACCTTTACATGGAGGAGAGTGTGCAGGAGCTGCTTCGGGATGCTGCAGAACGCTTCAAGGGCTGGACCAATGTGCCGGGGCCTCAGCACACAGAGCTGGCTTGTAGAAAGGTGAGCATCACACTCTTCCTTTTGTTGTAGGCTGTTGAGAGAGCAGTAGGCCTGTCCCATAGAGTTGCTCTGTCAGCCTTACAGGGCCCCTGCTTGGTACTTGCGGGCATAACAGTCAGCTGCATGAGCGTCTGAAGGAGTCGGGGGCCATATGAGGCCAATGCATCTTTCTGGGACAAGCTTCCCGAGTTCTCTTCCACAGCTCTACTTGAGACTCAGCACCACCATGATGTAGTTCACTGAAATGCCTGGGTCTCCCTTGGTCCTGGGCAGGCAAAGCCCCTTGCAATACCCGCTCTGTGTTTCTGTTTCTGTTGTCCTGCTACCTGGACTGATATGCTTCCATGTAAGAACCTCTCCCAGGCCACATTTAGATGCCACATTATAGAGCTTTCTCTATCCAGTGCCTTCAGTCTGGGCTAGGGCTGTAGGTGGCTCCTAAAACTGCCCCTCTGTTAATGAACTCGCTGTCTCTGGGGTGTCCATTTTGAGTGGCATTGTAAGCCAGATATTTCCTGTATATAGAATGACCATAAACTAAGCTTTCCCCATGGGGTGAAGGTAGAGATCTGGCAGTGAACCTGGCACATGCAAAATACATTGACAGGAAATCCATTAAGGATAATCACCTCCTTGTCTTCCCCCATCCAGGAATACCACATGTTAGGCCCACATTGTCCATAGGTCCTGTAAGCATCTGTATGTGAGCGATTCATCTTTGTTTTGTGTTCTAGAACAGGCTGAGAAGCAGGCATATAGGAAGGACAGGGAAGTATGGGTACCTGCCAGTTTGTTTGGGTCTGAATCTGGGTTTGGGTCTGGTCAGCCAAGGAGCCCAGTAGCCACAGAAAGGGAGTTTCAGGCCCTGCAGTCTGAGAACTGGCATGAATTTGGAGTGCTCTCACTTGATACTGTTTCTATCCCTACCCATTTGGCTTGTAGGCACCAGATGGGCATCCACTTCGGATGTGGAAGGTATCCACAGAAGTGGCTGCCCCTCCAGCTGTGGTGCTGCATCGTGTTCTTCGGGAGCGGGCCCTGTGGGATGAGGACCTACTAAGGGCCCAGGTGCTGGAAGCCTTGATGCCAGGTGTGGAGCTGTACCACTATGTCACTGACAGCATGGCCCCTCATCCTTGCCGTGACTTCGTGGTGCTCAGGTGAGGCATTCCTGTTACCATCCTGCTGTGCTCCAGGGACCAGAAATGTGGGGCAACAGTCACCAGCAGGGATCTGAACATGGGCTCTTGCCACTTCATGTTCCAGGATGTGGCGCTCAGACCTGCCTCGTGGTGGATGCCTCCTTGTCTCTCAGTCCCTGGATCCTGAGCAACCTGTACCAGAGTCTGGAGTGCGTGCCCTCATGCTCACTTCCCAGTACCTCATGGAACCTTGTGGCCTGGGTCGCTCTCGACTCACTCATATTTGCCGCGCTGACCTCAGGTACCAGGCTTGGGATGTCTGCCTCACCCTCTTGGCCCTGAGCCTCTACCCTATGTCGAAGACACCCAGTGTGGGAATGAGTGCCTTCCTCTCTTGGGTGGAAACCCAATTTCTCATATCTACCTGCTTCTTCTTCCCCAGGGGCCGTTCTCCTGACTGGTACAACAAAGTCTTTGGGCACTTGTGTGCCATGGAAGTGGCAAAGATCCGAGACTCTTTCCCAACACTTCAGGCAGCTGGCCCTGAAACAAAGCTGTGAGTCTTGGGCTGACACTGCCCAGGCTCCTGCCACCAAAGAAATGAGTAGAAATATGAACTGAGAAGCCTTTAGGGACACAGCCAGGCCTAGGTGGCCCAGCTGCCTATCCTCTCACATCCTAATGCTACTCTGCACATACATAAGAGAAGAGGGCGTAGGTATCCTACCTCCACCCACCTTCATCCCCCATACTACATTCTGATCTCACAAACGAAGAGAATCTTGTTAGTGGCAAGAAGATCATTGCTGTCCACCCGACCAAGAAGATGCTACTGTATCTGGAGGTCCAGCAGGGGAAGAAGGTGGAGAGCATGGTGCAGCCTGAGCTCTCTGCCATACCAAAGAAGCCAGGCCATCTTGTTTGGTGCTAGAGTTCTTTTGAGTTTGAATATGAGGTCTGGTCCTGCCTTTGGGGCCAACATTGACCCCGAATACAGGTCTGGAACACCAGATGGGGTAAGCACAGGGAAACACCAACCACCACAATCCATTTTATTTTTGTAAACATGATGCTGACCTTTATGAAGAAGATTGAGAGTGGCCCTATGGGCCCTTAGTAGGTAACATGACGAATTGGGATAGCTTGGGATATGAGAATAGAGAACCTTTCTTTCTCAAGTCCCAAGATACCAATGAACCATCCTCCCCTACTTTAACCCACACTTTATCTAGTACTCCCTAGAGTTGTGGGCAGCCTTTGGGCACTCAAGGTCATAGAACAAGTGAATTAGCTCATTCCCATGACACAGGCCAGGCCAAAGCTGGCAGTGGCAGCAAGATACACAAATCTATCCTCATACCTTTTGCCCACAGTGGTGGTTTATAAGAACAGTACTTTTGGCTGGAGATACGGCTCAGTGGTTAAGAGCAGGGGCTGCTCTTCCAGAGGTCCTGAGTTCAATTCCTAGCAACCACATGGTGGTTCATAACAATCTGTAATGAGATCTGATGCCCTCTTCTGGTGTGTCTGAAGACAGAAACAGTGTATTCACATACATAATAAATAAATAAATCTTTAAAAAAAAAAGTAAAATCAAGTGTCCTTAAAAATGAAAAGAACAGTTTATTCCTAGAGTAGACACCCTGGAAAACACAAGGAAGGTCTTACTTAGCCAACCTGGACTTGATACCAGCCTGATCTAGCCCATCTAGTGCTTATGTTTGTTCAGATAGAAACCTAGCAGCCATTCAGAGGCCAAGTGGTGCTTTCTTTGTCTTTGACTGAATAAACTGGATTGTGGTGAGTTGCAGCCATCATTGTAATGTTAATCCTATTTTCTCTGTACCTATAAATACTGTACAGCCAAAATATATATGTGTATATGTATATATATACATATGTATATACCTATACATATACACACATATCTGCATGCACACACAGCTATTCTCTCTTGAGTGCATTATAATCTCTGGATCGGAGCAGGGTCTGGAGGGCCTGGACACTTCTGTCCAACGAGAAAGGAGAGGTGAAGGGCAGGCCACAGCAGTTCCCTCTGCAGAATAATAAAGCTTGACTGGAGACACACACTGGCTCTGTAGATGTTTGCTTTTGCTGAGACAATGGGCTGAGGGCTTGGGTGGTAACTCATACCCATAGGTCACAGGTTGTGAGCCTTTACCTTACCTTCTACATTTGGTGGCAGGAGTTGGGATAACACCATAGGAAAAAGCAAAGACCTCTTGTCTTGGGAAGGTGATTATGAAGGCAGACAGAATTTGGAGAAGAAGCCAAGACTCAGACAAAACCTTCGCCCTCCCATCCCATGACTAGGCTAGGATTCTGGATTTGAGCATCAGCTTTCATTGTGACCTCAGGAGTCTATAACAGCTCTAAGAAGGGTTGTGCCTGGCTCAGAGCTCGCTCTTTCCACTCCTCTACAGCCCAGGCAAAGCAAAAGTAGTAGAGATGCAAGCCTCAGGTTTGGGGGTTCTGTGCCACATACACAACACTTAAAAGAAAGCTGGGTGCCTTGAGGCAGCAAAGCATTGGGATGTCTAAGCCAGGTTCTATTTGACGTCCCCAAAGGAAAGACTTTAGTAGCTTGCCGTGGCCATAAAACTTTCAAGCTCTAGGCCATGGGCCTGACTCATCAATGCTTCTGTGATTTTGGACATTCCATGAGGACCCTTCCATTCTACTGCTCTCAGGGAGTGTCAAATTCTTGCTGGTGCCCCCAGGGTTGCTGCTGAGGGCCCATGAGGTAGTAGGATTGGCCAGGGAGATCATTACAAGATTAAGGGGCGTGCGGTTGTTTCCGGGGTGGAGCTTCAGGACTGGATCTCCTTGTCCCTAGTGCAGGTAAACGGAGAAGGGCATGTTGGTTTTCTTAAGACAGATGTGAGTTTTATAGTTCATGAATTTTCATCTGGCTCTTATGTAGTAGAAGTTATTTCTCTAGCTTACAAGTTTGATCCTGCCTGAGTTGATACCACTTAAAAAGAAACAAAAAATGAGAGCAAGATATGTGAATTGCATCAAAATAATAAAAGTGGTCGGACTACCCTATCCTCTCCAAATGAAATCTTCAGGTCCACCTTCTCACATTATTAGACTGGAGTCATAGAACTGGACAGACTTTCTGATGAATCCAATAGTTACAATGATGGTTTTTCCATTATTGAAATTTGTGCTTCTGCCAAAAGTGCTCAACACACGTGTTCCTGACATGAGGCAGGAGATAGAGTCACAAATGAATATGGTGAATTCCCACCTGAATTGCCTGATTCCAAGTTCATGAAAAGAGTCTTCAAATATTTGGCAAGTTTAGCAGTAGCAATGGCAGTAGCAGCAGTAAAACAGGCAAAAGTAAAGCAATCAAAGAGGAGGTAGTCAGGATCCCAGCTGCCATTACAGAAACACGGTAGCACTGTGTGGCATTCAAGTCTTGATGTAAAATGCTATGAAGCCACTGTGGTAAACTGAGTCATCCTAAAAGCTGATCTTATACAACTAATGTCTATAGTAACTGATGAACACATGTTTTGTACTTGGTACATAATGAAACCCAGCTTTTGTCCCCTGTCTATATGAAGTCAATACTGATGTCACTGAAAATGACATTAGTAAATGACATGAAGTACTATATACATAGTATATATTAAAAGAACTGTCAATCCAAGAAAAACAAAACAAAGCAAAGCAAAACTAGACTTAAAGAAAACAAAACCTTCTAAGCTCCAGGGCACAGGTCAAAAGAAAATAGTCATACAACTTAGATTTCTGAGCAATGCATGTATAGTCATTGTTGCAAGAATCACTGCATAGGCTTAGGAAAGTCAGTCAGAGCTATGACATCACTCAGGGATAAGGTTAATCAGTATGCAGCCTATTCATGGGACGAAGGAATCTTAAATGGCACAACAGTGTGCAGACTTTGGAATCCTGTAAGCATCTGCATTCACCCAGGAGTACCATTAGCCTGAGCGCCAAAGTTCTGCTGCCTGTAACAGCTGAGCTTCATCGGAGCTCCAATAGGGACCCATGAATCATGCTCTGTCACATACCTGGCTCTGCGAGTGTTCAGGTGGGAATCCTTCAACAGATGTCAGAACCAGCCACATCCAAAACAGACTGGGGTCTCCATCTAGTCACCTCTATCACAACCTTCCCTTGTCCTGCTTCTAATTACCAGGGACTATCTTTGGTTTTTCATCATCAGTGATGCATGGGAATTTGGAAGGCACCCAGAAGGGCAGAAAACTACCTAGACTCAGCATTTTGGGGGGTACAAGAGGGTAACTTTGAGCTAGCAGGTAGCATAAGCAGGGGTGGGTTTCCAGGAACATGGCTCATTTGTCAATACGACAGATAAGGAAGATGGGGCAGGCTGCTGGAAGGAACAACAATCCCCCAGCATTCTATATAGGGCATCTGATGCCCTGAACTCGCTGCCAGGGTAGACGGAGTCCGAGACAGACTCTGTTGCATCAAGAGAGTATGGCGTGGAGAAAGAAGCTGGCAGCTCAGGCTGCAGTTCCACATCACGACCCTCCCTCTGTGATTTGACGCCTTCTTCACAGGTAGTCATGGGCCAAGTAACCCAGCAGGGTGCTGTACAGCTGCATAGCCAGGCTGCCTCCTGCCCACCTGTGTGCTGCTTGTAATCTTTCCAGAGACACACCTCACGTTTCCTAAGCACCAACACCTCCTGTACGGCTTGTGACCACATGGAGCAAGAAGCCTGAGAACTTGCATTTCTGGCAAGCTCTCTGGAGATGCCAGGCTGCTTGTTGTCATGGTCTCATTCAGTGCACTCAGATCTATGAGTCCTGGAGGTTAATGCGAATGACACATGTCCCCGTTCAGGTGAATCCAAAGCAGATGGCTGAACTCCCTCTGAAGCCCACACACAGCCTCTGAGGTTCAGGAAGGGGGAGTTGGGAAGCTCAAAATCATTGCCTCCTTCTAGCTGTGTGTCTTTCTTACCTAAATCTAAGAGCCTCGATTCTCTCATCTGTGGATAGAGAGGACAGCACCACACGAAGAGGTCAGAGTAGTCAACCACTTGCCCAGCACCAGCCCATGTTCTGTCTCTTGCTGCTGATTGCTCTTGCTGACACTGCCTCACTCCTCCTTTCTTACACTGCTTAGGTTGTGAACTGATCTTGAAGGGAAGGTCTCCAGAAGAGGAGGAAGGGGCGCCTGTGTTGGGTGTCTCATGGCTATCCCAGACTGTATCACTCCTTCACTCACCCACCATTCAGGGACCCTCCCTGCTCTGGCTTTCCTTGGTAGCCACATTCCTAAGGCTGGTCTTCCCCTTCTAGGAAAACTGCACGGGTCCTCAAGTACATCCCTACATGATTCTGGCGCTTAGCATGGGAGAGCACAGGCTGGCAAAGGACCGGGCTGCTGGACAGTGCATTGCCACCAAAGGAGACAGAGCATATTCCCTTCTCACCTCTCACGCCCAGGTGGGAACTCAGGTCCAGATGGAGTTGATCACAGTTTTCAGGTTTCTCTGGGAATCTAGACTTCCAGTTACTGGTGTGCAATCTACTAACTGCTAAAAGGTTCAGTTAATTAGGTGAGATGTGTAAGTTCAGCACAACAGGCCAGTCAGTCATGCAAGCATGTTTGCATGCAGACACCCAAGCCCACCAGGCTTTTGAGGTATTTTGAGTCACTGTATCTCTGTTGCACAGGGTGTGGCATGGCCAACCTCTAAGTCAGGGCAAGGCACCCAAGCCTCTTGGGCCTGGCCCTGCCTGGGGTCAGCAGCCACTCAGTGTTGCCCAGAGTTCACAGCACTGCAGATATTGGCATTGGCCTCAGAGCTTGGATGACCACAAAGCAGCTGTGCATGCGCACCATGGCAAGAGATCTAGGTGGATGTCACAAGCACTGCGCAGACACAGATGGGAAGCTGTGAACTCAAAAAGGAGGACATGCTCTCTGGGCTGTGCTTGCAGCTGCCCCAGTGACAGAAGATGCTGAGCAAGCTGGGCCATGAAGCACTGGCCTGCTGGGTGGCAGGGAAGCTGCAGCCTGGAGCCATCCTTGGTATAGTCCACAAGAGGGCAGTGGTACTCCATAGGGATTGTAGGTCACAGGAGCTAGGAAGCTCCTGTCAGTAAAACCCACCCATTTATCTCCTGCTCACAGGCTGCTCAGGGTCCTCTGCTTTCTAGGCCTTCCCCTTTCCAGGGTGATCCTGACCTTCTACCTTCCCTAGCCCCTCAGTTCTCTGCAAGCCCTTGAAATAAGGAGGCCTTTTTTCATAGAGAGGCAGTGACTGGTACAACACATATTTACTGTTTAATATGCGATAGCCCCTGTTGTTACAGCAGGCACAGGCCAGGGACTGATGTCATCATGAACCCCTGTACTTGCTGAACAAGCATTCTAGATGAGGAACAAATATAGCAAGTCATCTAAATAGTGAGTGTGTTTGAAAGGGACCAGTGTTTTGGCAAACTGCAAAACATGTAAGAGGCAGGCAGCAAAGCCTATGTTTTGCTTCCACTGATTTATCCATCCACCCATCCATCCATCCATCCATCCATCCATTCTTCCATCTGTCCATCCATCTGTCCATCCACCCATCCATCCATCCATCCATCCATCCATTCATCCACCTATCCATCCATCCATCCATCCACCCATCCATCCATCCATCCATCCATCCATCCATCCATCCATCCATCCATTCTTCCATCTGTCCAGCCATCCATTCACCCACCCAAGCACTCGGTCTTCTACTCACCCCACCGTACATTCATCCAATCTCTCAATTCTCCATCTATCCACCTAGTCATCTATCTACCTCTGCTGACTAGTCTTATGTCAACTTGACTCAAGGTTAGAGTTATCTGAAAAGAGGGAATCTCCATTGAGAAAATGTTTCATTAAGATCCAGCTGTTGGGCATTTTATTAATAAGGGATGCCCAGCCTATTGTTGGTGGTACTGTCCTTGGGGTGGTGGTCCTGGGTTCTGTAACAAAGCATGCTGAGTAAAACACAATGAGCAAGCCAGTAAACAGCACTCCTCCATGGCCTCTGCATCAGCTTCTGCCTCCTGGTTCCTATCCTGTTTGAATTCCTATCCTGACTTCCTTCTGTGATAAACAGTGATATATGGAAGTACAAGACAAACTCTGCCCCAACTTGGTTTTTGGTCATGGTGTTTCATCACAGCAATAGAAATGCTACCTAAGACACCATCCATTCAATCATCTACCCACTTATCTATTCATCTTCCCACCCACCCATCCACCCACCCACCTATCCATTCTGTTGCTCATTTCCCCACCCATCCATCCACTCAATCCCTCAATCATTCACCTGTCCATCTATCTACACACGCACTTGACTGTCTGTCTAATCATCCATCTATCCCACACATGTATCCATCTGTCTGTCCATGCATCTGTTTACCTACTGATCCATCTTCTTTCCAGAGATCAAGGGGAATGAGGGGAAGAGCATGTAGAGAGGTCAGTAGGGCCCCTGATGAGATGAGCCTTCAAGGGTACTGGCCCAGTCCTGCTTGCTCTTTTTCCATAGCTTCTCCTGTCTCCAGCTCTTGTTCTCTTTGTCTGTGGCTCCGCAGCTCAGTCTGTCTTCTTTCCTTCTCCATTTGGGAGACATTCCCTCCTCTGTCCATTTCCACTTGTACTGTTTCCACTGAGTCTGTTTGATGCTCAGAGTTGTCTCAGACATTCCTGTCCCCCAAACCATCATGTCCTCCATGTTCTCTCAACTGACCACCAAATGGCCAGTCAGGTCTGCATAGTGCAGCCCTTCCTGCCCTCTGTATCTGGCTTCTTCATTTTCATCTCCTCACTCATTTCCCATGCAGTAGGCAACATCTGCACAGATGGAGGCAGGACATGACTTGACTTCAGAAGCCTCTGTATTTGACACTTTTTAATCTATTAGGCTCTGAGGAAATTATTTAAACTTTCAGGTACTCAGTTTCCCTAGGCATCAAGGAAGGCTCACAAGTAAGCTCAAAAAATGTATAGTGTTTATTGTATAATGCTATCAGCCTGTCCACGGGTAACTAAACTTCTAAATATATTTTTAAAAGGTAATATTTACCTCTTTTAGTTAATTTTTTTAGACAATTCCTACATAGCCCAGAATTCTCTTGAAGTGTGTATAAGATGACCTTTAATATCTTTCTCATGCTACAATTACAAACATATAGCACACATGTGTGGCTTTATGTAATAGGTGGTACAGTGCATCAAACCCTGACTCTAATGCAGACTAGGTAAGCACTTTCGTAATCCATACCTGAAATCTAGATGTTGTTGAATCTTAACACCTCCCCAAAACTCACCCGTCCAGTGACACTCAGCTTGAATGTGCCATCCTTTAAACTTCAGAACATTTGTTTGATCCATCCTTTCTCTGAGTGACCACAGTAACATGCATCTTTGTTTCCTTACTCCCTCTTAGGATTCTTGAGGTTGAATTAGTCCTTTCATCAAAGGTACTTAATTATCTGAATGTGTTAACATTCTCTGGCATTCAACATATTTGCATTGCATCTCTCTTTAGTTTCAAAACATTTTCTTCCCTTTTTGTGTCAAAAGTTTTTTTTTTAAAAAAAACAAAAACAAAAGAGAAAAACATACCTGTAGGAGGAGCTAAGGTAGGAGGAGTTAGGAGAGGAAGAGGAGGATGAGGAGTAAGGAGGAGAGGAGGAAAAAGGAAGAGGAGGAGCTAGGAGACAGGAGAGGAGAATGAGAGAGAGGAGATGGAGGCGGATGTTCACATGTCTGTAGCAGTCAAAGGTAGTTGGTATATCTAGGTTGGTATTGGGTTACACTTCTGATTGTATGGGTATCTTGTTACTGATCATTACCAATTACATAGCGTTTGATTAATCTTTAAGGATCAGAGTCTCATCTTTCTACTGGGCCCATGTGGATGGCGGGATGGTCTAGGCAATGCCCAGCCTTGCAGAGACAGCGTGGAAGATTGAGCCATCTCCCACGCTGATGTATCGTGGGTGGCAGGGCTAGTGTTTCTAATTGGCCGTTTCTAGCTGCAGCATACACGTGGCCTCCGGCCGAGAAACATGGCAGCTGGGCTAGGCAGAGCCGCTGCAGCTTAGATAGTCGGCCTGAGCCAGAGGCCGATTTAAATAATTACTACAACACATACCCATGTCCATTAAACAGTCAGTATCCAGACCCTTTTCAGTGGCAACCATTTAAGCAGTTTCTGTCTCTGGGATTTGCCTGTTCTAGGTATTTCAAACAAATGAATCAAATAATGTGAGATTATGCTTGTCCTCTTTCACTGAACTTAATGTTTTGGGGCTCTACCCATGTGATAGCATATATTTATTTATGTATTGATCTACTCCTACCTCTTGTCTCTCATGAATAATGCCACTACTCACATTTGCAATTTCAACTTTATTTTTTCCCATTGGTTGTTCTCTCTCTGTCTGTCTCGTTCTCTCTCTGTCTGACTCCTTCTCTCTCTGTATCTATCTCTGTCTATCTGTCTCTGTCTTTTCTCTCTGTCTCTCTCCCCTTCTCTTCTATGTCCGTGCTTCTCTCATTCTACTTTCTGTATTCTCTATCCTCTGCAGGTCTCCCCTCTCAGAGATAGCCAGGTCCATCCAGTCTGCTGTCCACATTCACCCTACTTCTTTCTCTCTCTGCTCTAGACTCTTCCAGATATCTCTGGCTATTCCCACCCCTGACTGTCTCCTACAATTAAGAAAAAAAAAAACTTTCCCTTAACCATACCACAGAATGGTCATGTCATCAGTTTATACAATTTTAAGTTCTTGTTTGTATCTGGAGTGAGGTAGTGATTCTATTTCTTTCTCTGCACATGGTCATTGTGTTCCTGAAATATTTGCTGATTTATTAACGCATCAAGGCTGGTTGGAGTTTACATGTGCTGTTCATGCTTTAGCTCTGTGGCCTCAGATACAGTTTGCCACCTGTTTGAATCTCAGCTGCCTCATCTGCAGAGTGCAGTTGCCAACAGTGTATCTTCCTGATTGCTGTGAGGTTCTGTGGGGCTAGAGAAACCCAAAATAATCTCCTCCATCTTTTTTGTTAACTATGTAATTTCATTTCTTGTTTCTTGCAAAACCTAGGAACAAACTCAGGAGATCATTAACATAATTTTTTAATTCATTCTGCCTGTGATTCCCCCTCCTAAAGTTAAGCTAGCAAACTAAATGTACAGGCTACATGCTGTCTCTTTCCTAAGGGTTAGAGGCATTGTCCACAGTGAACAGGTGTGTTCTCACAGAAACAAACCTTTCAGTCTCTTCTGATGCTTTGTTTAGACTTTTATGGGTTATTGTGCCAGACCGTGGCTAAGGTGCTCTTCACAGTAAAAGCTAGAACTCTGCAGGGCATAGTGCTGTCAATTACCATCTTCCCAGTTCATGCATCATTGAACCTCTTACAGCTTGAAGGTTTCTCAGTGAGATGGCTCAGCAGATAAAGGCACTTTCCTCACAAGTCTGCAAATAGAAGTTGGATCCCCTGAATGTAGTAAAAGAGGAAGGAGAGAATTGACTCCACGAAGTTGTCCTCTGACCTTTATATGCCTCCAATAATGCACATACACAAGAAATAATTTAAAAATATATTTTTGAAAAAATTAGACTTTATGGCTCTGGATCTGATTGTTGGATATATATACAACAATATATATTATTTATATAAATTTATTTTATTTATATAATGCTATGTATTAATATATAATGTAATACAATATATCAATAGCATATAATAACTATAATAAAAATTTATATTTATACTTCATATATGGAATGATCTTGGACTTACATATAGTTATGACCCACCATGTAGGTCCTTTATTCCCCCTTCATTCTTCTTTCCTTTCTCCTTTTTCTTCCTCTTTCCTCCCCCTCCCTCTCCCTCTCCTTCTCCTTCTCCTTCTCCTTCTCCTTCTCCTTCTCCTTCTCCTTCTCCTTCTCCTTCTCCTTCTCCTTCTCCTTCTTCTTCTTCAGCTTTTCCTTCTTATCCCCACATTATTTAAGTAGATTTGAATAGGAAAGTTGAGGCTTAGGATGGAAAAGATCTAATCTGGTAAACAGGATCTTCAAACAACTTTTGGAAGTTTTAATGGTAAAATACTCAACTTTGTTTAAAAGTATACATCATAAGGCTGCATTTATTGCTTAAAATATCAACATAATGAAAGCATTAAGTCTACCCCATATACACTATAGGCAGTGAAAATAAGAGGTCATACGTACCACTGTCAGCATATATTCTGCTTTGTAAAGCATCTCTAGCAACTTAACATACTATTTACTTTTTGCTTTATTTGTTCGTTTATTGTTTGTCTCTCTGCATGAGACCACATGACATTAGGACAGCGATTTTATCTTATACTTAATAAAGATTTGCTCCTTTGTTGTTGTGTGCTTACTACACTGCATCAGGTGCCAGGTGTGTGTTTGGGAAAGTATTGAAACAACCATACTCTGGAACATCACATCTGGGTGCCTGTCTTATAGCTAAAGAGTCTCGAGCAAATTTTGATAACTTTCTGTGTCTCGGTTTTTTCATCTCTAAAATGAATACAACCCTAGTTCCAAGCATACTGTATTCCAGAGCAAGAAACTGAACATGGCTACCTCCCTTAGGACCAGGGGCTTATATGGCCTAGTACTTGTGTCTATAGGTCATCTATCATTCCTCACACCAGCCACAGAGAAGGCCATTAGAGGCTATGAAAAGGACATGTAACCTCATGAGGGCTTGGAGCCTGTGAACACTTTTTTTTTTAGCTTTATGATCCCTAGGGAGTAAAATTCTGTTGAGTTCAGTGGCCTAAATGAAAGTTCCTTGTTGCAGCAGCCTTGAGAAACAAATATAATACCCTTCATCTTCCCACGCTCTTTGCTCCCCTTGAAGAGATCTTAGGACAAGTAAGGATCTGAGGATCAGGGATGGGGCTCTTTTCATCCTTGTTCCATGGACCAATTTCCCTCTCCAAGCTTCAATGGTCAGAAGGACTATGCCATCAGAGACTGGTGAGAGTTGTGGTGACTCTTACCTTCCTATTCCTCATCATTGGCTAACCCAGCCACTCTAGGAGCTTCTGGTGGCCATTCTGCTCCATGCATAGCAACATATCTGACTTCAGGCTTTAAAACCACAGCCCCTGATTCAGCCTCCTGGCACTTGGCCCATGGACCAAAAGATCTATCTCTATTCTCTCTGCTGTAGGTGGGTTCCTCTATTCTCACTGCAGTGATACATCTGAGCGGTGACTTTCCAGATACTTGGTGAAGTGCTAGTTCAGTTTGTGTGGGAGGGTAGTTTTGGATGGGATTAATATGTTCTAGTAAACTGGATAACACAGGCTACCCTCATCCAATCAGGAGGAAGCCTAAATAAGACACCAGGCTCCTGGGACAAAGAGAATGCTTCCAGCTGGATTGTGGAGTCCGACCATTAGTCTCCTCCAGCCATTGAACTTGAACGGAAATTTTCTTAGTCTTGAGCCTGCTGGCTTTTAGACTGGAGCTCACGTTGCTCCCTCCTTTGGACTAGAATCTGAGTTTACCTAGCTTATTCTTCCAGACAGTAACTACAGAACTTGAGTCATCGCAGCCTCTCTAACCACACAAGCCATTTCCTTACAACAAATGTCACTCTTCCTATCTGTTTATCCTACCTATTCTATTATTTTGAAATTCCTGAGGAATATGCCAGGCCACCCATTTCCTCCAAAACCTAAGATCTTTGTTACTTTGGCAGGTTCAGGATTTAGAGCCAAGGGAACTAGGTTCAGATGCCTGATCTATCACACAATACCTTCTATGCTACTGCTAGCTTCAGGGGATGAGTCTATAAAGATATGATTAACACCTGACTTGATTAACATCTTACTGGACAACCCATATGACAACTGCACACCCACAATAAATATAAATTTCCTCCATTTTTTCATCAAAACACAAAAATCTTTCTCCCTCTCCCCACCCCTTTATTTTCTTTTTATTTTCCAGCAGAGCAAAAAAAGCCTTGAAGCTAGCAGGGGTCTGGAACGCTGACATCTGGGCCCTCCTCCTGGCTTAGTTGGTGGCTATGGGCTGGGGCTCTTTGTCCTCGGGGTCTCAGTTTCCTGTGACTACAATAAGGAATGTGGCCCAGCAGAATTGGACCACAGAATCGGAGATAATCATCTTCCAAAGATTTGGTCCCAGATGTCTTCAAGCAGCAGCTCCCAGGAGTGGTTCAGTTTTGAGTCTGGCAGGTGGTTCTGACATCTATTATTCAAATCAAATACATCCAGCACCCTCATCCCGTCAGAGAGCAGATTTGCTAAGCTATAAATGCACCCGATACTTTGTCTGTCTGACTCACAACCCTGTGCATGGAAACTATTTTCTAGACAGTTTACTTACTTACCTTTTCCAAGATTGCCGTTATCTTCTGATTGCCAAGATTTCTTTCATGGGTGTTTCTCACTAAGAAAATAGTTTGTTTAACATACAGCAAGGTTTATGGGTTCCCTTCATCTTCTTGCCCCTTTGTCCTGAGTTTTTTCTTCTGCCCTTTGTAAAATACTAAAGTGTATGATGTCTTCAACAATAGGGCCCTATCGACTGGGCAACCCAAGAGGAATGACAATAGTCTGCATTGTTTTAGGGGTGTGCCTCTGGAACTTTCCAGGTCTTACCTTAAAGCTATGCTCCTCATCTAGAGGCCTCCACAGAGATCTAGCTTTCTGCCTGGTGTTTCCTTAACCCTACCATCTCCCCTCAAGGCCCCCACAAATGGAGCTTGACTTAATTTGTACTGGAGATGAGGATGACAGTGAGGAATTCTTCACAGATGTGCGACGATCACATGGACACTTTGGTTAAGATGTCAGGATAACTGTCCTACCAAACTTGTGAAAGACAAATAGGAGCCAATCTGCCTGAGGATACAGCGCTCTCTCTCTCTCTCTCTCTCTCTCTCTCTCTCTCTCTCTCTCTCTCCTTTTTAGAAACGTATTAATCTGATGTACAGCAAATTGCCTTCAGCTATGCTCTACTGGTAATTTTCAGTAGTGTCAGGAGGAGGCCTGGGAGCCATCCCCTCTGATTTCTACATCCGTGCAGTCCTGTGATCTCACAGAGCTGTGCTTTTCCTACTCTGGATACAACACTGGGGACATATTCATGGTGGCTCCATCCAGTGCCTCAGAAACTCCCCCTCAGGTTTCAGACAGTAAGGCAGTTCTGTGACTACCTGGGCCCTGCATGGTTCATGGACAGTGGCAGATGGCTGGGTAGAAGGAGCTACCAACACCTCTAAAGAAATGAAACTGAGGAAATCAGTGGTCAACTGGGAATTGAAAAAAAAGAACATCAGCAAGGATTTGGGACAGTGTTGCACTCCCTGAGAATGAGAGGTTCCATTGTTTTCATGTGTGTATCAAGATGCAAGGAAGGGAAAGACAGTATACCCTACTAGACTCATTTCGCCAGATGCAGGGCCAGCTTGACCTGTGTGTGCTGAGTGCCTGTGAAGGAAAAGAGATATGAGAGAGTCTTGAGATCTGACCAGTCTATTCTGAATAAGGAAAGAATGTCTGCCCGTATCCCCAGGATCTGTGTTCCTGTTTAGAAGACAGGTTTGGATTATTACCTTATTGTTGTCTGGAGACTGCTGCCTTCCTGTTTCCTTCTGCTCTTGCTTCAGCAGCCAACACCCTGCAGTTGAGTCAGAGTCAAGCCTCCTACCTGGCTGTCTCCCACCCCAACAGGATACCTCTTTCCCTTATAGGGCAAGTACCTAAGGAAAGACAGTACCAGGGCCCTGCAACAGATATGCAGAGCAGGGCCACCAGGCCCATTACCTTAGCACATATATGCTCCTTTCATGATGTTGTCCACACCTGTGATTCACCCTTGGCTGCACAGTGATGAGTAGCTGGGCCCGGAAGTTGCAGCACCACCATTTGGATTCTGAACACAATCAGGCCCAGGACCACCCAAAGGGAGCAGCCCTTTCTGCCTGTGTGATGCTGCAAGAGCGGCACCCTTGCCCTTACGCCGTGCACCCATGCCCTCCTCTCAGCTTGACTTCAGCATAGGCTGAGTCTTCACAGTTCCCACAAATCAAGGTCATTCCACCAGTCAACCGGATGGTGACAGGCTGTGTGTGGGCCTGTGTGTCCATGTAGACACATGCTTGTCTCGGTGCCAGGGGATTCTCTGTGCTGCTGTGTGGGCACATGCTGGTGTGGCCTGCATATATCCTTGTATAGCCATACTGTAGCACACTGTGACTCCAAGATTGATTTGGGGACCATTCTGCCAACAACACGGAACACTTACCAGATGGACTTATTTTTTTATTGTAAGGTGATGTGCTCCTTGGGCAGCCTCCAAAAGCCTTACTGATTTCTAAATTCCTCTACCAGACCCCACCAGGACTAAGGTCATCAAGAGAGTGAGGTTAAGTGGAAAGGTGGAAATGTCCTTTTCAAATAACACTGGATAATAATAATGCTTGTTTTTAAGCTGAAAGTTTAGTAGTTTAATTTTAGACCTTATAAAAATCTCTTTGTGTAAAAGCCATCTCATCAAGGCAGTCAGAACACAGTGTTCCTTGTGTCTAAATGGATGCACCAAAGTGGTCAGGTCAAAGTGCCATGATCATTTGTGTGTGTGTGTGTGTGTGTGTGTGTGTGTGTGTGTGTGGTGTATGTATGTATATGTGTGTTCATGTGTGCACACAGGACCATGGACTCCCTTTTTGAACATTTGGAACAGCCCAGATCTCTGTATGTCTGTGGGATTTGTTCAGCTTACATCATGGGCATTTGTGGAGAGAGGTATATGCCAACCTTGCCTATAGGAATAGTCTGGCAGAGGGGTGCTGCCCTATAACTTGTCTTTACACTTTATTGTGGCAAGGAAATGGGGCCAACGCACTGGAACAAGAGCCTCTATTTTCCTTTCATTCTAGTCCAGACACCTCCTCCCATCTCTACATTTCAGTGCTGTCATGTAACCAGCGAGTCTTTCCAGCAAATTCCCTCTAATGGGAGGTCATCAAATGCTTCATAAAAGAGGAGGCTTGAAGCCCCATTAGGAAGAAATTAATTGTCGACTGTGGGTTTCATGGGACCCCATCCTTTTAAGGTTTCAGGTTGGAAAGAGGCCAGACACACAGCCTCCTCCAGTGCCACTACACAGTTGTCTCAGGCAGCCTGGAGGGGGTCAAGTGAAGAGACTGGATTAGGACTGGCTGGTGCAGAGACCAAGCCCAGCATGGAACTTGGTGGGATAAGGAATCTCGGGACCAGGATGTGGGCGTGATAGATGGTATATTGACTAGACCCGTTTCAAAGATAAGACAGGCTCTAACCCAGCTGCCGCCCCTTATGCAACATTGCTGTGGGTAGGACTTCCGTTTCCCTTGCCTGTACACTGCCAGTCATCTCTCCTGATTCCCCTGTTCCTCTCCTTTCCCTTCCCTATCCCCAGAGAGAGTTCAGAGAGAGTCTTCTGAAACACTAACCCATGCTTAGTACCCAATACCTAAAACCCTTTGCTGGGTACCTGGAGGCAAACTGTCATATGTTATCCGAGACGGGCACTGTGATATAAAGACAAAAATAGTAAAACATAGTAGCAAGATTCTTGACACTCCCTGCTCCCCCCCAATAAATCAAACATTTTGATTACAGAACAAATCAATGTATTATTAGCTATGTTAAGGTGTCCTGAGGCTTCACCAAGAAGAGGGAAGCCTATTACCCCACTTTTTGACACAAGTCCCTTTCCAGTCCATTTTGTCCATTAGAACACAGCATCCAGAGAATTCACTTTGAGAGCCAGCATCTGCAAGACTCTCCAACCCGTCATGTTCGTTCACGCTGCCCACAACTGGAATCCCTGCCTTGCCTCTCCCCATTGCCTCACTAAGTATTGGCAGGACTCTCAGGCTGTGTGTGCTTCCTTCAAGAAACCCAAACACTATCCATCCTCCACTTTTCCAGGCAGGACTGCAGTACATTTGCCTAATACTCTGCCTCTGACTTGGAAGTTACGTCTGTGTTTTAAACTCTTTCCATATGTGCCTGATGAACTTAATATAAAGGACTGTCTATTATCAAATACTCAAGGCCCCGATACCACAGCAAAGATGCACAGGGGGCCAGTGTACTCATTTTGGAGTGCTCACTAAAAATCTCAGGAGGACCCACCCCAGAAAGATGGCCCCTATTTGGACCTCAAGTAGCATGTAGAGTAATCAGGCCCTATCTTTGAGCTACCACCAGTGCCTCTGTGGGAGTAAACTGGGAAGGAAAGACCTTCATTCAATTCCACATGAAGCAGGGGTGTATCCTAGCCCCTGTCGATGCACCTCTCATCTCTGGATATGTTTCCTTCTCTTTGGCTCTGACACTCAGAGTTTTGCAGCCAGATACACAGAATAATTCATTCAGCATTTAGTCATTGAATATATGCTATGTGGTTTAGATGCTGAAGATGCAGCAAAGGCCAAACCCTTCAGAAACCCCTGTTCTCCTAGGATTTTGGGTGTACCTGGGGAGAGAGATAAGAAACAAATATGTAAATTAAGCATGACGTCAGATAGTGGCAATGTAGGGAAATAACACAGTGAAAGAACCATTGGGTCAGGAAAGGAGCTGCACGCTACATTCACACAAGGCAGCTACACAGGAGCGTAAGTAAGTCTCTAAGGAGGAGGAAGCAAGCCCCGAAGATATCCGAGGAACTGGGGAGGGTAAGGACACTAAGGCAGGGATGCTGTTGACATGTTCAAGAATCAGAATAGAGGCCAGTGTGGTCAAAACAGATGGCATGGGTGGAAGGGAGTGACAGTAGATGGGGTCACAGATGGGGTGAATGCCGAAGCTGCCAGGTTGGTGTGGATGTCCACGGCTCATATTACTACTAGAGAACGCAGGGCCCACATGGATGTCCAGGGGCTGTGCATAACTGACCCCACCCCTCACTGGATGCACTCCTCTAGAGATCAGGCCTGTCTCTCACCAGTGACAGCATTTTGGAGGTCAGGTCTGGCACCTCATCTAGGCACCACAATGGAGCTGGCCGTGATATCTGGATTGTGGGTGATCCGGTCCCAAGAATGTGAGTGTGGAAGAGCTGACCCTGCCACTAGTCTGCCATGAGGTGGCAAGAGCTCAGAGGTGATGCCCCACCCCTGCCCTTTGCCACCTCCAGCAGTCGGGAAAAATGCCCACAAAGGTCATCAGTTCAGGAGAGCTAGTCCAGTCCATCACCATCTGCAGCACTCAGAAAGCTGGCCCTGCACCTTGCCTGGACAGCATAGCAGAGCTGACCCTGGTGGCAGGGATGCAGGCGAGCCAGTCTCAAAGGCGAGAGCACAGGAGAGCTGGCCCCACCATTCGTATGGTGTGAGTGCTAGGGTGAGACATGCCCTAGTCACCTGCAGTAGCCAGGGGTAGCTGGCCCTGGGGGCATGATAGCAGGAGTGCTAGCCTTCCCCTCTCACTGGCTGTAGTACTTGGGACAGTGAGCCCTGCACCTAGCCTGAGCAACACAGTGGAGCCAGCCCTGGTGGCAAAGGCTGTGGTGAGCCAGACCTGAGACTGTGAGAGCCTGGAGAGCTGTCCCAGTCCCTCACGCTGCAGCAGGGCTCTGCACCTTGACTAGGTAGAACAATTCAGGAGAGCTCCCCCTGGTGGTGACGATAAGGAAGAGCCAGACGGCTGACCACCCAGGCCAGATCCAGGACTCTGAGTTGAATTACCCCCAAATCTATATCACATGCAAGCAATTGTGATGCATGAAAGGGCCCGTCCTGCTGATCCAAAGCTGCAGAATCTCCATGACTCAGGGCGACAGCAAGATAACAGGGAGAAGGCCCCCGTGAGGATCCAATATTGATGGTGTTACAGAATCCAGGGATCTCCAACCCAAGAGTCATGGCAATGGACATTTGCAAGTGAAGACGTGTGGACCAAGGCATATACTGTGGGACACACTGTGACATACTACACCTTCCACGGTGAGATGTTTGCTATGCTTAGTTTTTGATGTTTTGTGTGTGTGTGTGTGTGTGTGTGTGTGTGTGTGTTTTATTTTGTGGGGGAGGTTGTAAGGGAGAAGGGCAGATCTGAGGGGACAGGGAGATGAGCAAGACTCGGATACATGATGTGAAACTCACAAAGAATCAATAACAAGTTTAAAAAATAAAGAACAGAGCTGAGCTATGTCTCTAGCAAAATAATGTGCTGCACAGAACACTCTCGTACTTGTTTGGATGACGACTGGCCACTGGTGAGCTGGCTGCCCCATTTGGAGGTGTTATTTAAGAAAACAATGGGAACGTTTACAGTAATTGGAACCTTTACGAAAACTCACATATTGTGGTACAATTCACCAAAGGAGTAAGTCTGTGCCTTTTATCACAACTAAAATTTTTTTCTAGTATTTCTCCACTTAATTAATTACTTTTACATTCATGTATATGTGTATGCATATGTAGTGTATGGATGTTGTATGTACATGGGTGTATACACATGCATGTGTATGTATGTGGAGGCCAGAGATTGGCATCCAGTGTCTTCCTCTATGGCTTTCCATCCTGCTTTTTCTTTTTCGAGACAGGGTCTCTCTGTATAGCCTTGGCTGTCCTGGAACTCTCTCTGTAGACTAGGCTGGCCTCAAAGTCACAGAGATCTGGCTGCCCTTGTCTCTCAATTGCCCCACCATGCCTTGTCCCATCCTAGCTTTTGAGACAGAGTCTCACTGAATCTGGAACCCACCTGTTGTCTACACTGGTTGACCAGTGGGTTCTGGGGTTCTGCCTTTCTATGCACCCTAGCACTGGGGTCACAAACACTCTCGAGCACATTTGGCTTCCTCCTTGTGTGCTGATTGAGCCATCTTCCAATCCTCTTTCAAGCATTCTTAAGTCTTAAGAGGAGACTTTTCCACTCTATCCTGCCCTCCTGGGCTCTCCAAAGTGTTCATGACCCAAAAAGTTGACTCTTTTTGGACCTTCTCATCCAACAGTTCTTTCAGGATTGTTCCCATATGGGGTGGGGTGGCTGTGAGTGGCTTCCTTTCTTCAGAGATTGAGGGAAATGAAGAAATACTAAGGAAGGGACCCAGCATTCTAGCATCTTTGGTATAGGAAACAACCCCAAATGCCGTTAAAATAGAAAGGCAAACACCAACCTAGCCATATACCCTTTATCTACAATGGTGTGCTGCCTGCAAGATATGCTAGGGCAATGGTTGCACAAAGCTTGTGGAAATAACCAACTGATATCTGATTTGACTTAAGACCCACTCAATGAAATGAAACCTGTCTTAGTTGGGGTTTTATTGCTAAGAAGAGACAACATGACCATGGCACCTCTTACAAAGGAAAACATTTAATTGGGGCTGGCTTACAGTTTCAGAAGTTTATTTCATTGTCATCATGGTGGGAAGCATGGCAGCATACAGGCAGACATGGTGCTAGAGGAGCCAAGATTTCTATATCTTGATACACAGGCAGCAGAAGGAGACTGTGTGTCTCACTGGGAATAGCTTGAGCATATATGACCTCAAAGCCTGCCTTCAGTGACATACTTCCTTCAACAAGGCCACACCTACTCCAAGAGCCCAAACCTCCCAATAGTGCCATTCTCTATGGCCAAGTGTTTAAACACACGAGTCTATGGGGCTATTCCTATCAAATCAACACAGAACACACTCCGGACACTCTTTGGGTAACCAAGAACCTGAGACTAGTCCATGGACCTAGAGTAAAACCAAGTACTACTATTCTTAGAAAACGAAACAAAATAGCAACAAAATGACTCTAATGACATTCTGCATAGAGCAGTGCCTTGCTTGACCATCATCAGAGAGGCATCCTCCTGCAGCAGATGGAAACAAATACAGAGACCCACAGCCAGACACTATGCAGAAAGTAAGAGACCTTGGAACACTCAGCCCTAAATGTGGATTTCTCTCATTCAAATCCCTCCTCTCAGAGCACAGGGAATCCAGCAGAAGAGGAGGCAGAAAGAGTCTATGAACCAAAGGGGCTGGAGGACACCAAGAAAAGACAGTTAAAGCACACATGGACTCACTGGGGCAGCATGGACACAGCCAGCACAGGTCTGCACCATGTCCTTTGCAGATATATTATGGCTTCCACTTTAGTGTTTTCATGGGATTCCTGAGTGTGCAAATGAGTGGACTTCTGTTTCTTGTGCCTTTTCTTGGACTCTTTCCCTTCTGTGTTGTTTTGTTCTATTCTGATGTGTTGGTTTGTTTTGTCTTATTTATTTTATGTTTATTATCCCTTAAAAGCCTGTTTGTTTTCTAATGAGAAATAGAAAGGGAGTGGATTGGGATGGGAGGGGCAGTGGGGAGGAATTGGGAGGCATAGAGGGAGGGGAAACCACAATCAGGATATACTATGTGAGGAAAAAAATCTATTTTTAATAAAAGGAAAATAATTGTTATAACTTTCTGAACATATTCAAATAATAGATTGTAAAGTATCTCATTAAATTAGAATAATAAGAACATAGATAATAAAATTTATTTTAGAGAGAGAGCGACTCAGCAAGTTTTTGTGCTACTATAACAAAATACCCCAGGGTGAATAACTTATAAGGAATAGAAATTCATTTCTCACAGTTCTGAAGATTTGGAAGGAAGTTCAAGATCAAGGTGTCAGCAGGATCAGTGCCTGGTGAGAATTGATCTATAATTCCTGGAAACCTGCTTGTTTCATCCTCCAGACCTGTGTCTTCAAGTAACAGAAAGAGTGGAGAGGCAAAAGAACATTCCTTCCTTGTTTGAACTCTGCCCCTTTTTAGATAGATGCCAGTTCTGTTCATGAAGATAGGGCCCTTAAACTCAAGAGTCCTACCTCTTAGTGTTTCTGCATTGAGGATGAAGTTTCAGCCTGAATTCTGGAGGGAACAACTGTCAGCCATATTAAAATTGGACTGTGGTCTTGGAATTCTCATTAGAGGGAATAAATTTGAACTCAGAGGGAGATACAGCACCCTCACAGCTTGGGATAAGTTTGTCATCTAGAGAGGGCATGTCTTTCCCCATCCCAGGCTGCTGTTAGGGTTAAGAATGTGCATCAGTCGCTGCATCTGTCTTTGTTTCTAGCTCCATGTGGCAAAGGGAAGCACTTCAGGCACATCTGCTTTCTCCATTCTATGGCTCACATAGTAGGTACCATGAGTTGAACATCAAGGTATTAGCCAGTAAAATGATAGTTCTTATTATAACAGTTCTTACATATATATTGTATTTTATACAACACGGATTTATCCCTAAAGAACATGGGAAGATACTCAGTACAAGTCGTAAGTTTTGCCTGTCTTGTGTGGAGAAATATCTATTCAAATCATATATTCATTTTAAAATACAGGATATTTGGTGAGGTTGCTATTCAGTGTTATTAGTTTCCTACATATTTTAAGTACTAACTCATTAGAGAAACAGTTTAAAATACTTTCTCTCTGTTCCATTTTATTTTGGTCATTTGAGGTAGTACCATATGAAGTTTAAGATTGTTTTTGGAAATATTTGTATTTTGGCTATGAGTATAGCCTTTAATGGCTGAGCCATCTCTCACACTCTGTTTTTGGAAATATTTGTAAAATATTCCACCTATATATTTTAAATGTTTTTTTAAAATTTTTATTCTATGTACAGTGATATTTTGCCTATGTCTATGTCTTGGTGAAGGTGTCTGATCTTGGACTTATGTACAGTTATGAGCTACCATATGGGTGCTAGGAATTAAACATGGGTCCTCTGAAAGAGCATTCAATGATCTTAATCACTAAGCCATCTCTCCAGCCCCCTACCTAGATCTTGATTGGGATATAATTGAATCTGTACATGGCTTTTTTAAAAGATCTATCTATCTGTCTATCTATCTATCTATCTATCTATCTATCTATCTATCTATCTATCTATCTATCTATGACTATCTGCACACATGTGGCACACATTCCTGTGAGTATATGCAGAGATCAGAAGAGGGTAGTAGGCATCCTCTATCAATGTCTGTCTGCTCTTTGAGGCAAGGTCTCTCCCTGAACCTGAAGTTCATGTTTTCTAGGATAGGCTGGAAATCAGCAAACTCCAGTGGTCCTCCTGTCTCAGTCTTCCTTAGATCTAGGATTTACAGGTATTTGTGCTGGATGCTGGATTGTTAGTTGGGTGTTGGGATCTGACCCTTATGATTGTACAGCAAGTTGGTTTGTTTCTGTTTTTGGTTTTGGTTTTAATGCTGAGCCATCTCTCCAGGCCATCATAGATTGCTTTGGTTAGTATGAATAATTTAACAATAGCAAGTCTTCCCATCCTTGGGCATGGAGCATCTTTCCATTTGTGTCTTTTCTAACCTCTCTCATCAGTTTAGTGCAGTTTTCAGTAGGGGGACTGTTTTGGTTCCTTGTTTATTTCCAAATGCTTTGTTATATTTGATAGTACTTTAAATGAGATTTTCCTTATTAACTTTTTTGATAACTCATTGTTAATCTGTAGAAGTACAAAGGACTCATGGGTGTTGACATTTTCTTCTGAAAATTCATTTGTTCTAGTAATTTTTTTTGGTTTGAGGGAGTTTTTGATGTTTTCTATATTAAGATCATGTCATGAATGGAAAGAACTGATTTTACTTCTTCCTTTCTAATTTGAACATAATTTCTTTTGTTTGCTTACCTAATTGTTCTGGCTATTATAACTGCCAGTACTATGTTGACTAGAAGTCACGAGAGTGCATGCTTTAGAATCTCTCAGTGTTCACTGAATATGACAGCTGTGGGCTCGTTGTATGTGACCTCCATTATAATGAAGTACATTTGATTCCAAACCTTTTGAGAAGTTTTACCAGTTAAAGAAATTGAATTTTGGCATGAAAATTATTTATTTTTGAAAATAAACTATAATTACATCATTTCTCCCTTTTCCTTTCTTCTCTCTTGACTCCCTCTCAAATTCATGGTCTCTTTTCTTTGTGATCTGTGTGTGGGGTGTGTGTGTGGTGGTGTATACATAAACATATATATGCACAGACATAACAATCACAACTTCCTCAGTCTGTATAATGTCACTTGTATGTATATGATCTCAGGTCTGACCAGTCGCTATTGAACAACTGGGAGAGGCTCATCTCTGGGGAAGACTATTTCTTCCACTCTCATCAAGAATCCTTAGTAGCACGTGGTTCTTTGTGTTAGGGTTGAGAAGACTCTCGAAATTTCCCTATTCCATGTTAGTATGTCTATTGGTGCTTCTAGTATCCTGTCACTAAGCTAAATTTCTTGACACAACTTTCTATTTCATTCAGGATAGTTGCTGGAAATGTATTTGTTTCTTTTATGACGTCATATTATCTTCCTCTTCGGCTCCTTCAAATGACACTTTCAGTAGTTCACTGTGGCCTAAACCCTAAAGAACTAAATTCAAAGTCACCTTCTGAGCATGTAGGATCTCTGCCCAGGCTTCGTCTGTTTCTCTCTGTGTCACCAGGTAGAATCCTTCTTTTGTTTTGGTTCTCTCTCATCTCTACAAGGCTGATTCTGTGCTTTGCAGTTTCTCTCACCCTTCTGGTTCTTTCTCAGTGTTCCCCTGAAGTAACACTTCCTCGATGCCAGCTCTTTTGGGTAATTTCCTGCTATCCTCTAAACATGCTACTCCCTGGCATATCTAGCATGCTTGGATCATTATTGGTATTTTTATAACCATATCCCATTTTCTGCTGTACATCCCCACTGTTTCCAATGCTCAGCATCCTGCACAATCCCATCCTTTCTTTGAGGCATTGGAGTTTACCAAACCAATCATCAAATGTGGGCTTCCTCATTTGCTACCAATGTGACTGATCTAAAGAGGGCTTCTTTACTTCTCTGGGTTTCAGTTTTTCTCATCTATAAAACGAGTAACAGAGCTGCTATTCTTTTTAAAGTAGATGAACCTATGTAGATTAGGTTCTCAGCACAGTGCCTAGCATCATATGACAAAGTTCGTGCAATGTATAGGCAATGGTTGGCATATTATAGGCACTAAGTGTTAGTTGCTCTGGTGATACCCACCTTTTGGGAACAAGTCAGGTATACTTAAGAGGTAGTGCAGTGATTGCTCTGAGTCCCAAGATGAGCAAAAACAGAAGAGCCACTTCTATTTCACACACTCTCCACCCTCCTGCTACTACGTTGCTGACTGATTTCCAACCTATCCAATACTTTGAAGTCACCCAGACATTTGTTCAAATACAGCTTCACTACTAATTATAACTAAGTATAAAGGGCAATCTTTGTTTTCCCATTATCTCTTGAGCCTGATCCTAAGATGAGGATTAAAAGGGTTTGCAGTTATCTAATGACAAGACAGGTGGGGGTGTTGTGTTAACCATATGGGGGAGTGGTTTTTTGTGTGGTTTTCCTTTTTCCATTCCTGAGATGGTTCCCTCTTTCGCTAAGCACTGAAACATGTGTCCCTTGTGAACGCCCCACTGTCCTGACTTCTGTCTCACACTCTCCCATCTTTCCTGCTTCCCCTTCTCATAAAGCTGTCACAGGACAGGACACAGCCATTTCCTGTACTTGTTTATGTTGCTGGTTTTTTTTTTTCACTGACCTGGACAATGTGTCCCAGACCATGGACAGCCTGAAACCACCACTGATTCAGGTATCCTCTGGTCCTGGAGGTGATTGGAAGAAGGCCAGCCTCAAGTTGGGTGCAACTCTTTCCCTACCCCTCAGAAGGGAGAAGGCTGGGAGCCATGGGATTCTCTCCCAAGCTTCCTTGTGCCTTGCTTCCTATGCAGTCCCTAAGTTGCTCTCAGCTGACAGTGAGAAGCTTGCCCAAGATCGCTGGAGCCAGGGAAGCCCTGACAGGTATCTGCTCTCACAGATTCTGGGCTAGAGTTGAAAGATAAGAAACATACTCTGAGCATGCCTGCTCTTGTCTAATCTTGGAAACCAAACAGAGTGGGGTCTGGTTAAGACTTTGAAGGGAGAAATGAAGAGATTTCATACTCTAGCAAGAAACCTAAAGAAGGCTGAGAGAGCCCACGTGCGTGCTGTCTTCAGAGTATGGAGAGAGATGTACAGCTGTCTAGCTGTAAGTACTTCTGTTCCCTGAGCAGCTACGTCTTACTCTTTTATAGCCTCTGGGTTGGCTTTTCCAGGCAAAGTAACCATTGAACCCAGTCTAGCACAAAAAAAAATTGTAGTATCAATTTATTTGAACATGAGGAAAAATTAATGTACCAATAATCGATATAGAATGATAAATAGGAACTGGATAATATCTTTGTATCAATGCATTTATAAAATGCAATGGTAATATTATTGATGAATGAAGAGGCCCATGAGAGTAAAATAATCTAGGGCCTGAGAACTGCTGGACTGTGCAGTAATCCTGGGCCCACTACTCTCTGGCTATTATTGAGGTATTCCAGCAGTTCCAGGCCACTTCAGGGCCCTTCTGGATGACAGCTAGAATCCAAGGGACAAGGTAGAGAAGGTGATCTCCAGAAAGCTATTGGGGTGGCATGAGAAGGACGGTAGCCTCTATGGAGCAGAGCAAGTGCACACAGCAGCCCTGGCCCGACTCTGTGCTGTCTCTATTTCCTTCAGCCAGCTAGCTTCTGACACCATCATATAAATACATTTCCTTACTGGTCAACATCTCTCATGGATCACTTTTTGTTCACTTGCTCCTGCCTCCTCCCATCCCTTCCCCCAGTTCTGGAATATTCACCAGGAGGTCTGAGACTTCTTCCCCCTTGCACTGAGCTGCCATGGAAAGAAAACAGGCTTGCTAGGTGGGCCCAGTTCTCCACTGCCATACTCTTAGATATCCATTGGCAATAGAGGACTAACACTTCACAAATGAACTTTGGGTATGACAGGACATTTCCAGTAGGAAAGATCATGGCAGGGTGCCTGGTATACGGCAGTATGCAGGGTCCATTTATTCATACGCAACAGAAGAGTGGATGCCACCCTCACCCAACATTCCCTAGGCTTGGTTCAGCCCTGGTTTCTGCTTCCAAACTACATCCCCTAGCTTCTGTTCTGTAACAATTCTCTGCCTCTCCTGAGTCTAAATGCATGAAACCTGCTTCAATCTCCCTGAGCTTCAACAGGTTTCTCTACACCAGACCTTGTGCTGGTCACTCCCATATAAGATAACACTCCCCTATGTCTATCCTTGATGCTCATAGCCTAAGACAGGATATGATATTAGAGTAATAAGAGATCAGGGATGGGCTAACCAAGGAAGGTTGTCTAAGGCTTGGAGTGTGTGTATCCTACTGTGTCACATATGGCTGAGACTTTATAGCACAAGATCCTACAGTGAATTGTTGGGCCCCATTTTGGCCCTGGTTTGGGCTTTGCGGACAAATCTGAGCTTGGCTTCAGTTTGAGACCTGTCTTAGTCACTTCCATACTAGGGTTCTCAACAACACCTGTTTGGCCCTGCTTCTGCCCCACTGTTGCTGACGTAGAGCTTTGCCATTGGCCCTGTCAGTCACCCCATACCCTCCGTCACCCTTCCCCACCCCCATGTCATCTCCCCCCACCAAAACTCCCCTTCCCTATGTTCCAAGTTTACATAAACAAAAGGTTGTTACATTAAAGTTGAGTTCCTGCTTCAACAAGACTCCTGGCTGGGTGCGTTTCTTTGGGCCACCAACACTCACCATCCTGCTCAGTTCCAGAGAGACCCAGCGGGACTGGGACCTCTCCCTCCTCTTGCCTGGACCTGCTGGCTTTAAGGAGCCAACAGTGAATGATGCAGCACAGTAAACACAGTAAATGCATACTTTATGCCAGAATTATACTGGGCAACCCGATAGGTGTCAGTGCATTTCATGGAGTCTTGCTGGCATCCTAAAGCTCAGGCCCTCCTCTGCTCATTTTGAGTTGAAAGAACTGAGCTTCTCAGAACAATGTGGTTTGGGCAAGTTCCACCTGATAGGATGTGACAGAAGCAGAGCTGAAACACATCTCAAAAGCGGCTCCAAATGCAGCTAGGTGGGTTTCTTGCCTCACTGCACTTGACATGGCAGAAGATTCAGTGTAGAACACTGACTGCACCTGATTTCAGATGTCCCCAGGCTAATAAGAACTGTGGCTGTCTTAGGGTTTCCATTGCTGTGAAGAGACACCCCCACAGTGATGCACTTCCTCCAAAAATGTCACACTTCCTAATTGTGACACTTTCCATGGGCTAAGCATATTCAAACCACCACAGTAGCCATGTATTATGTAGTGTTTTCCTCAGCAATGAAAATTAAGTGGCTTCTTAAAATTCAGAAAGTAGATGGAACATACAAGGCTCAGTTAGTAAAACAAGCCCCACTGGTCTCAGGAAGTTCCAGAAACTTTCAAAATTCACAAGACCCCCTCCAAAAATCCATAAAAGCAAAAGTAATTGCTGGAGAGAAGAGATATACTAACCAAAGTTCCCCGTGAAGTAGTGTAGGAGGCTCCGTGTGTATAGCTTTTGGAGTATTGGTGATTATTGGATGAGATTTCTGACAACACAAGCAGCTTTTGAATACATGTCACCCATACTCTTATAAGTAACCCAAGAACTTCATGCTGACTAAGCTATGCATGGAATTATTACATTGTTCTGTCAGTGCACTGTCTGGACTGAGTAGATGTTTGTTCTTGTCTTCCTAGGAAAAGTCACACATTATTTGGTGGCTATCTCAAGAATCTTAAGTTTGTGTGTGTGGAGAAGCAAGGCATAAGGAAGATGGAAGCCTGATAAAATAAAATAAAATAAGATAAAATAAAATAAAATAAAATAAGCCATTCGAGAAATCAAGAGTCATATCTTTCTAGAAGCTTCGGTGATGGCTTCAAAGTGGAGTATTGTTTGAGTTCAATATTATCAGAAGAATGTAGCTTCAGAAGACCCTAAAATATAGTAGCCTCTGGACATTGATAATATTATGTAATGAACAACATAAATTGCTAAGTAATAGGTGTATACTGCAAGCCTTCTTTACTTTCTGGGGAACTCAAGTCTAAAGATTAATTTCCACAGAGCCCCATAGATTAAAAAAATGTCAAATACAGGGGCTTCTGAAGTCAAGTCATGTCCTGCCTCCATCTGTGCAGATGTTGCCTACTGCATGGGAAATAAGTGAGGAGATGAAAATGAAGAAGCCAGATACAGAGGGCAGGAAGGGCTGCACTATGCAGACCTGACTGGTCATTTGGTGGTCAGTTGACAGAACATGGAGGACATAAAGGTTTGGGGGACAGGAATGTCTGAGACAACTCTGAGCATCAAACAGACTCAGTGGAAACAGTAAAAGTGGAAATGGACAGAGGAGGGAATGTCTCCCAAATGGAGAAGGAAAGAAGACAGACTGAGCTGCGGAGCCACAGACAAAGAGAACAAGAGCTGGAGACAGGAGAAGCCATGGAAACAGAGCAAGCAGGACTGAGCCTGTACCCTTCAAGGCTCATCTCATCAGGGGCCCTACTGACCTCTCTATATGCTCTTCTCCTCACTCCCCTTGATCTCTGGAAAGAAGATGGATCAGTAGGTAAACAGATGCATGGACAGACAGATGGATACATGTGTGGGATAGATGGATGATTAGACAGACAGTCAAGTGCATGGGTAGATAGATGGACAGGTGAATGATTGAGGGATTGAGTGGATGGATGGGTGGGGAAATGAGCAACAGAATGGATAGGTGGGTGGGTGGATGGGTGGGTGGGAAGATGAATAGATAGGTGGGTAGATGATTGAATGGATGGTGTCTTAGGTAGCATTTCTATTGCTGTGATGAAACACCATGACCAAAAACCAAGTTGGGGCAGAGTTTGTCTTGTACTTCTATATGTCTCTGTTTATCACAGAAGGAAGTCAGGATAGGAATTCAAACAGGATAGGAACTAGGAGGCAGAAGCTGATGCAGAGGCCATGGAGGAGTGCTGTTTACTGGCTTGCTCATTGTGTTTTACTCAGCATGCTTTGTTACAGAACCCAGGACCACCACCCCAAGGATGGTACCACCAACAATAGGCTGGGCATCCCTTATTAATAAAATGCCCAACAGCTGGATCTTAATGAAACATTTTCTCAATTGAGATTCCCTCTTTTCAGATAACTCTAACCTTGAGTCAAGTTGACATAAGACTAGCCAGCAGAGGTAGATAGATGATTAGGTAGATAGATGGAGAATTGAGAGGTTGGATGAATGTACGGTGGGGTGAGTAGAAGACTGAGTGCTTGGGTGGGTGAATGGATGGCTGGACAGATGGAAGAATGGATGGATGGATGGATGGATGGATGGATGGATGGATGGATAGGTGGATGAATGGATGGATGGATGGATGGGTGGATGGACAGATGGATGGACAGATGGAAGAATGGATGGATGGATGGTTGGGTGGATGGATAAATCAGTGGAAGCAAAACATAGGCTTTGCTGCCTGCCTCTTACATGTTTTGCAGTTTGCCAAAACACTGGTCCCTTTCAAACACACTATTTAGATGACTTGCTATATTTGTTCCTCATCTAGAATGCTTGTTCAGCAAGTACAGGGGTTCATGATGACATCAGTCCCTGGCCTGTGCCTGCTGTAACAACAGGGGCTATCGCATATTAAACAGTAAATATGTGTTGTACCAGTCACTGCCTCTCTATGAAAAAAGGCCTCCTTGTTTCGAGGGCTTGCAGAGAACTGAGGGGCTAGGGAAGGTAGAAGGTCAGGATCACCCTGGAAAGGGGAAGGCCTAGAAAGCAGAGGACCCTGAGCAGCCTGTGAGCAGGAGATAAATGGGTGGGTTTTACTGACAGGAGCTTCCTAGCTCCTGTGACCTACAATCCCCATGGAGTACCACTGCCCTCTTGTGGACTATACCAAGGATGGCTCCAGGCTGCAGCTTCCCTGCCACCCAGCAGGCCAGTGCTTCATGGCCCAGCTTGCTCAGCATCTTCTGTCACTGGGGCAGCTGCAAGCACAGCCCAGAGAGCATGTCCTCCTTTTTGAGTTCACAGCTTCCCATCTGTGTCTGTGCAGTGCTTGTGACATCCACCTAGATCTCTTGCCATGGTGAGCATGCACAGCTGCTTTGTGGTCATCCAAGCTCTGAGGCCAATGCCAATATCTGCAGTGCTGTGAACTCTGGGCAACACTGAGTGGCTACTGACCCCAGGCAGGGCCAGGCCCAAGAGGCTTGGGGTGCCTCGCCCTGACTTAGAGGTTGGCCATGCCACACCCTGTGCAACAGAGATACAGTGACTCAAAATACCTCAAAAGCCTGGTGGGCTTGGGTGTCTGCATGCAAACATGCTTGCGTGACTGACTGGCCTGTTGTGCTGAACTTACACATCTCACCTAATTAACTGAACCTTTTAACAGTTAGTAGATTGCACACCAGTAACTGGAAGTCTAGATTCCCAGAGAAACCTGAAAACTGTGATCAACTCCATCTGGACCTGAGTTCCCACCTGGGCGTGAGAGGTGAGAAGGGAATATGCTCTGTCTCCTTTGGTGGCAATGCACTGTCCAGCAGCCCGGTCCTTTGCCAGCCTGTGCTCTCCCATGCTAAGCGCCAGAATCATGTAGGGATGTACTTGAGGACCCGTGCAGTTTTCCTAGAAGGGGAAGACCAGCCTTAGGAATGTGGCTACCAAGGAAAGCCAGAGCAGGGAGGGTCCCTGAATGGTGGGTGAGTGAAGGAGTGATACAGTCTGGGATAGCCATGAGACACCCAAAACAGGCGCCCCTTCCTCCTCTTCTGGAGACCTTCCCTTCAAGATCAGTTCACAACCTAAGCAGTGTAAGAAAGGAGGAGTGAGGCAGTGTCAGCAAGAGCAATCAGCATCAAGAGACAGAACATGGGCTGGTGCTGGGCAAGTGGTTGACTACTCTGACCTCTTTGTGTGGTGCTGTCCTCTCCATCCACAGATGAGAGAATCGAGGCTCTGAGATTTAGGTAAGAAAGACACACAGCTAGAAGGAGGCAATGATTTTGAGCTTCCCAACTCCCCCTTCCTAAATCTCAGAGGCTGTGTGTGTGGGCTTCAGAGGGAGTTCAGCCATCTGCTTTGGATTCACCTGAACGGGGACATGTGTCATTCGCATTAACCTCCAGGACTCATAGATCTGAGTGCACTGAATGAGACCATGACAACAAGCAGCCTGGCATCTCCAGAGAGCTTGCCAGAAATGCAAGTTCTCAGGCTTCTTGCTCCATGTGGTCACAAGCCGTACAGGAGGTGTTGGTGCTTAGGAAACGTGAGGTGTGTCTCTGGAAAGATTACAAGCAGCACACAGGTGGGCAGGAGGCAGCCTGGCTATGCAGCTGTACAGCACCCTGCTGGGTTACTTGGCCCATGACTACCTGTGAAGAAGGCGTCAAATCACAGAGGGAGGGTCGTGATGTGGAACTGCAGCCTGAGCTGCCAGCCTCTTTCTCCACGCCATACTCTCTTGATGCAATAGAGCCTGCCTGGAACTCTGTCTACCCTGGCAGCGAGTTCAGGGCATCAGATGCCCCATAGAGAATGCTGGGGGATTGTTGTTCCTTCCAGGAGCCTGCCCCATCTTCCTTATCTGTTGTATTGACAAATGAGCCATGTTCCTGGAAGCCCACCCCTGCTTATGCTACTAACCAAAAAGCTTATGAGTCAATCCAAAACTAGTCTCTTGTGCCCCTCAAATCCAAAGGCTGACTGGTTTTCTGCCCACCTGTTTCCCTTCCAGTATTGTCCAGGAACAGCCTAATGCAATCGGGGACCAGTAGAAGGAAAGGGACAGTGGAAGGAGATGGTCAAAGAATGGGGCCTGTTGAACATTCCAGTCTGTTTTGGCTGTGGTAGGAGGTGCTGAGAGCTAAAGTAGTCTCCAGTGAACACTTAGAGAGCCAGGTTAGTGAGGAATCATGATGCATAGGTTTCTGTTGGGACCTTGAATAGAGTGGGGCTCCGGAGTTTACATTATGTCATTTCCAACAGTATGTCTCCTCTCTTAAGGACTCTGTCCTGCATGAGGGTAGAGGAGGCGGGTCTCCAGTGCAACAGGATTGCCAGGAGCTCATGGGAGGTAAGTGGACCATGAGCATGAAGACCTCATCAATGGATTGATGTCACTCTCTCAGGAGTAGTTTGTTATTGAAAGAGTGACACAGAAAATTAACCTCCTCTGTTTTCATTCTCTCTGGCGCTGGCTCATTCTCAGCCTCTCTCTGGCCTCTTTGTGGTTGATTAATCCCATTCATGTCATCATTCCCTTGGCTTTCTCAGCCTCTGTTACACTCAGCAAGTCTCTCTCACTGCACTAGACCACTGAAAATAAATAAATAAGACGAGGCTTCATCACTTAAAGGTGGGCGTGCCTGAGTTTCTTAAGGTTTGGAAGTTGTAGCAGGTTGGGGCAAACGGAACAGAAACTCCATCCCTGGATGTCCAGCTCCTAGGGTAGCACATTCTGGAGCAGATGTTTTGAGTACTCAAGCTGCCATTGCATTCACTCCAACCAGTTCACAAGCACAAAATCTTCCCATTGTATCCAGAGATCAAAGACATGTCAGAATTCTTTGACTCCGTTGGAGACTCTCTATTAGGCCTCCCCTAATCTGATCTCTGTAGAGCACAGCTGTGACCTGAGACACTCCCAGGTTTGCACATCACCACTGCCCTCCATTCTCAGGAAAGAATTCAGAGAACACCCAGGATAATGACCTGCATCCTTGACTTGCTTTTTTGACCTCTATGAAGAAACACTAATCGATGGATAGTGTTTTTGGAGCTGTACCTGAATGTCCTCATTAGATTCTCCTAGCAGTTCTGTAAGGGAGTTTCTATAGCCACCTCCATTTTGTAGACGATAAAACCAAGACCTGTAAAGTTAAGAAAAGCTGTCCATAATGGCCTAAAAGTAGTAAGGGTTAGAGCTGTAGCATTGAGCTCTGTCTGATGCTCCCCTCAGGGCTCTACTGACCCGTGGCACACATCTTTGAGTTGCCCTTTCTGCTTTACTTTCCATTGTCTTACCTAATTGAAATTTTGTCCCCTCATCTTCAAAGGCAATAAGCCTTGGTGTCCTGCTGAACCTTGTCCTGATCGGCCCTTTTCATACGGCTTCGAACAGAGCAGTTCCATGAGCCCCAACTCAGTTGTATCAGTCATGTGATATTGTGACTCAAGCCTGTCCTTCCAAGACACAGACTTGTTGCAAGAGCTATCTCCAGGACTTGCTGTTGGTGAAACCTTGCTCTAGTCACATCACCTTACTCATGACAATGTGTCATCCATGATGTTAGAGTGGAGATAACACCTTCCTTCAAGGCACATGGAAACATTCAGTGAGGCAGTGAATCAAATGGAAGCCTTCAACACCGGGAGCATAAAGGCTTCACCAAGAGCTAACTTGGATGTGCTGATGAGCCCTTACAACTACTGTTCTGTCTTCTTAATAAAAGGTGTGAGATGGCAAGGCCCTTGGGCATACTCCGCCTCTAAAGTAGGGAAAGGAAGTGGCCAAGTACTGGGGGTCTCCTGTATATGCAGCCCTGGATATTTCTCTCTCTCTCTCTCTCTCTCTCTCTCTCTCTCTCTCTCTCTCTCTCCCCTCCTCCTACTCCTACTCCTACTCCTACTCCTCCCCCCTCCCTGTCTTCCTCCCTCTCTCCTCTCCACCTTCCTCTTTTCCTTTCTTCCTTCACAGCCGTTCTCTCCTCCCCTCTCTCTTTCTTTCCTTCCCATGCCCTCCTTTTTTCCTCATCTTTTCACCTCTTCTATCCTCTTCACCATATTTTTGTGACAGGGTCTGACACCTCAGTCCAAGCTGGCCTGGAACTCATTAAGTAACTCAGACTCACCTCCAAGTTGTGACAATTCTCCTACCTCAGTCTCCCAAATGCTGAGATCACAGGCATAAGCTACCATGCCTAACTAGACAGTTTCCACCATGTCTGACAAAATAGCTTCTTGTTAGTGACTTGCAGCTACCCTATGGGGCATATCATAGCTGAGGACTTCAAAACCTCTATAATAGAAGTGAGGGTAAAAGAGAAGCCAGCCTGAGACTCAGCAGCCTATGTCCCTTGCATCCTAGAGAAAGGGCTTGGGGCATCTTGGCAGAAGTCACCATATATCCACAAAGGAACCCAATACCTCTTACCCTTCCCAGTTTGGGTCTAGATGAGGCATTATTTCCCATAGTGGGTAGTGCTATGATGGTGGCCTTACCCAAAGCCCGTATGTGCTTTTGAAGCATCCCCTAGTGTTCGATACCTGCTATCTGATTTCTTGCAGATCCTAAATGTGTGGCCCTGTGCTTGTTTGCATAGCTGGAATATTTTCCTCTGCTCACCAGCTCCTCTTCCAGCACACTGGATTCTTCAGTGTGTTTCTCTTATCTTCTGGAAAGCGTCACATCGCCTGGCCTGGGTACTTTGAAATAAAGCAGAGTGATAAAACATCTGATTTTTGTGTAAGGGGATTTTACTTATATATCTATGTATCATATATATATAATTGTGGATATGTGTGTATAATCTCTACTCCCTCTCCTAAGAATCGATCAGTTGGACGTGTTTTCCCATAGCTTGTACCTGATGCCCTACTCCAGAGTCCTACCATCCTGTTCTGAGTCTGCCTGCTTGTCAGATGACAGACAAACTTGTATTCAGAAGTCACACAGGACAGAGCTGGTTGTGGAGCGCACACCGGATGTGCATGTAGGAGTCTCAGGAATGAGGGCTGTCTCTGGGCCTTCGAGCAGCAGACATGTGACTGTGCAGACCCCTGTCCTTATCTATGGAATCTGGCTACAAGAAGGATGCCTGCTGCTGCCAGGAAGATGGGAGCTACTGGGCATGGCAGCTTCTTTCTGCATTCTCTCTCCCGTACTGTTTTGTTCTTTCTTGCCTTTCTTCTCCATACTTACCTTTCCTTATAGAAAAATTACACAATGAAAACTACAACCAAAATTTTCAGTGCATTCTCTCAGATTCTAAACGCAGCACCTATTTTAAAATTTAGATCCCCTGTCCTTTTAAAAATAGTAAGTTTATTGATATATAATTCCCACACCATATGATGTAACCTTTGTAAATTGAAAGTATACAGTTTAAAGGTTTTTATTATATTTGCAGAGTTCAGTACACATCACAGATTTCCTAGTTGAGTTCCTATTACTCTACTAAAGGCAGTCAAAAGCACCTTGGAAGGAGAAGGGTTTCTTTGGCTTACACATCCTGAGTTAGAGACCATTAGGGGAAGCCAGGAAAGGAACTCATGCAGGCCAGGAACCTGAAAGCAGGAACTACAACAGAAGCCATGGAGAAGGGGTGCTTACTGGTTTGCTCAGCCTGCTTGCTTTCTTGTAGCACCCAGGACAATCAACTCACGGACAGCACTCCCTTCAGAAGCCCTCCCATATCAATCATTAATTAAGAAAATGGCCAAGAGATTTGTCCACGATCTAATCTTATGGGGGCATTGTCTTAGTTACTTTTGTATTGCCATGACAAAACACCACCACCAAAGCAACTTAAAAATGAAAAAGTTTCATTTGGAGCTCACGGTTGTAAAGAGTGAGAGTCACGATTATCACAGTAAGGGAGCATGGCAATAGGCAGGCAAGGTTGGCCCTGGTGCAGTAGCTGGAAGCTTCCATCTGATTCGTGAGGCAGACAGTGAGAGAGACAGAGGGAGACGGACAAAGAGAGAAGAAAGAGAGAGAGTTAACTGTGAATTGTGTGGGCTTTTGAAAACTCAAAGTCAGTCCCAAGGTACACACCTCTTCCAAGAATGTCACCTCCTAATCCTTCCCAAACAACTGAGTTGGTTCCACCAACTGAGGACCAAGTCTTCCAACATATGAACCTATGGGGCTTAATGTGATAGTTGTCATTCAAACCATCACAGGCATTTTCTTACTTAAGCTTCCCTCTTTCTAGATATGTTGACAAAAATCAGCCAGCACAACGATCAAGAATGTGTTCATGTCCTCTCAGAGAAACCTCACATCCTTTACCCAGCCCCTCATACCTTTAGCTTCAGACAATTCTGATGTGTTTCCCAACTATAGAGCCCACTCTAAACACTTCCTATATATGGTGTCTTTCAACAGATGGCTTTCTGTGACTAGTTTCTTCCACTAAGTATAGTGCCATTAAATTTCAGTCATAGTATATCCCAGGACACTGCTTTTTAGTCGCATGGATTTAATGTACAAGAGTCAGCAAGTATTGATAGTTACAGAGAAGAAAGAAAATCATATAATAGCTCTACTCACCCAATGTAACCATTGTTAACGTTTTTTTGTGTATTCAATTTCCATATTAGATATAGATAGACAGCCACTAGTATGTACTGAGTCCTTCAAACCTTTATGTGTGACTCAGGTGGACCCACTCATCATTCTGCTGAACTAATGTCCTCCCTTTGAGATGGAGTCTGAACTTTGATAGCACATTATGGAGAGAAAGACTACTCAACTGACACAAGAGGATTTTTTTTTCTTTAGCAGTAGTGAGTTCTCTATGTCTAGGTCTATGGAAGCAGAAACTCGGAGAATTATTGCTAGGAATGTTATAGACTGACTTGAGCAGCAGAGGCTGGTGACACGGACTAGAAATAGATACATTTCTGTGTTCTTTCCTGATTTATAAATCAGGACTTGGAGATTCTGTCTAGTTGTTTTCCAGAGACTCCCCCACCCCCATGTAGTTTCTCTCTGGATGCACAGTGGGACTCAGTTCTCCAGAACCGTGATCTAAGTCTCATTTGGGACTAGTGAGTAATGTCAAAGAAAGTTCTTGATATCTCCATTGTTTCTCATACTTGCCTCGTGAATTCAAGTTCTTCACCCTGGCCCTGGTTGCAAGGTGAGTGACAGGTCTTGGACACTTAAGACAGACTTACTACAGCTTGTCATCCACCAACACTTACAAGCAGGAATTTCCTGTAAATTTAGCTAGCAATAGAAATGAGGGAGGAAGAAGGAAGTGGGGATGGAGGGTGAAAGGATCAAGGATATGCAGGAGAGAGAGAGAGACAGAGAGAGAGAGACAGAGAGAGAGAGAGACAGAGAGAGAGAGAGAGAGAGAGAGAGAACATAACGTTCACAAAGCTCTACCTTGTTGCCAGGTACAATACTCTGCATGAAGGTAGAATGGGCTAGAGGAAAGAAAAAGAAATTAAAATCAGGGATTTGTTCACTTAATTATTATTCTTCCTTTTATTCAATAAACATTTATTGAGCCTGCTATGTGCCAAGGACTGTTTCAAAAACTGGGCTTTTTAACATTTTGCCTCATGGAACTTTGGCCTACTAGGAGAGACAGACATTCTTAAGAATGATCCCTAAATATAAACTGTGATGACTGCTCTGAAAACACACATGTGCATGCACGCAGGCCGGCACACACACAGACACATATACACATGCGCGTACGCATGCACACACATGTGTGCTCACACTCAAGGAGTAATAGATTTTGAGGGAGACTAATGAGAGGACTCATTCAGACTGTGGGACTTGGGACTTTTTTATAAAGAAATGGTCCTGAACGGTATACAGGGAGACTTGCCCAAATCAAGGGCGAAGAGTATTCATGATATGTTCTGCACTAGAGCCTCAGGGTAGAGAGTCATTAGAGGGTCTAATGAAAAGAAAGGAGTATGGAAGGTTACCAGACTGAGGCACTATACAGGACCTGCTCCTTCTTAATCTCTTTCTAAGACACCAAAGGTCAGCAGCTTGATGCTCCACTTGAAGCAGTTCAGTGTGAGGCTCTGCTAAGGAAAGCACAAAGTTCAAAGCTTCTCCTTAATGGACCCCAACTTTCCTAGTCATTGTATAGCCCACCACGATATGGGAATGCAGTGCTGATTCTTAAAGCTGCAGGGGGTTAAGGCAGCTCAGCTCTCCCTGCCTTCTTTAAAAAACTATTCTAGTTTCCTCACTACCTCCAAGTGTGTTCTGAGTGCCTGCTCTATGCCTGCCTTGTGTTAGGAGCAGAGATTACAGAGGTGGGTTCTATAATAGCCTCTTTCTCAGTAAGCACACAGTCCAAAGGATCAGACAACCCTAAAGAAAAAAGTGTTAGTTTGTTTTTCAGAGAAGATAGTAAAATTACCAACCAGTCCATGAAAAAATGTTTGAGATCATTAGTCCTTGGGATATTTCAAACACTAGCTAAAGAGCTATCAGTTCATCGCCTCTAGACTGGTCATAATTCGAAAAACCAAAAATGACAAAAGCTGCACTGGGAAGACAGCTCAGTCAGCAAAAGGATTTGCCTGGCAAGCACAAGGACCTGAGTTTGATCCCTAGAACTCACGTGGAAAAATGCCAAATGTGCTGGGGTAGCCTTGCAATCCCAGTGCAAGGGGATGTGAAGATAAGCAAATTCTTGGGCCTGGCTAGCCACCGACTTGATGAATAGCAGGCCAGTGAAAGACTCTGTCTCCAAAACTAAGTAAACAAATAAAGTATATGGCTTTCTAGAGGAATGACCCTGGAATTTGTCATATCTATTTACATATACATGCATTTGAAAACATACAAAGAAGTACGTACACATGTGCACATAAAAACAAGTACACACACACACACACACACACACAGGGGGAAGGGCTGGTGAAGACATGGAAATACTGGAACCTACCTAGTAGCTGCAACAGAACCTGGAGCAGCCTGTAGGGAAGCAACTGGCTGCTACTTTGTAAGTTAAACCTAGAATTACTATTTGACCTAGAAATCTCACTTCTTATGTTCCTCAGGGAAATAAGACCCATGTTCAAACGTTTTTATACAAACGTTTATAACATCTTTATTCATGCTGGCAAAAATAGAAATGACCAATACGTCCATTAGTGAATGGATGAGTGGATAAACAAAATATTGCATATCCATCTAAAATAATACTGTCTGGCCATGATCTATGTGGTGATGCTTACACTCCTTGAAGCAGCACTTGAAAGCTGAGGTAGGAAGGTCTGAAACTAGAGGCTCACCAGCCTGAGCCACACTGGAAAGTTTTAGTCCAATCTGGACTGTATATTGAAACCATCTCAACAAAACAAAACAAAGTACACTATGACAAAAAAAAAAACCTGTTGATACGTGCATTTTAAATGGAAAGGGAAATTCCAAGGAAACAAAACACCGCATAAGGTATGGAAATCGTTGTGCAATATACAGTGGGGCTATGGAAGGACTACAGTCTATACCCTCGATCCTGCAGCTACCTTTGATTCTCAATGTTTAAGGATTTATTTATTTCACATGTATGAGTGTTTAGCCTGAATGTATGCACATGCACCACGTGTGCACTTGGTGCTCACAGAAGTCAGAAGACAGTATCAGATACCCTGGAACTGGAGTTGGAGATGGTTGTGAGCCACAACATAGGTGCTGGGAATTGAACCCTGGTCCTCTGGTCCCCTGCAAGAGCAGCAAGTGATCTTAACCACTGAGCCATATATTCATCTCCTTTTCAACTTTTTAAACTCAACCTAAAGAGAACCCATGGGTGATTTAACTATGCTTGCAATACAGCAGGATGCCTAGTATTCTTATCTCATAGAATGGAGTCAAAGTATACTGTCTAGGATTGCCAAAACAAAGAAACATAGGCCTGAGTATACTACATGAAGGTACACATAAAACCAGCGAAGGACCTAAAGACAAGGCACACACTGAGAAGACAGCATTAGTAGAGGTTATAGCATCCATTGACACATTAAGAGGCAGCAGCATAAGCATATTAGTAGAAATAAATGAAGAAACTCATTACAGAGAGGGGGGAGAGGGAGAGGGAGAGGGAGAGGGAGAGGGAGAGGGAGAGGGAGAGGGAGAGGGCGCGGGAGCGGGAGAGGGAGAGGGAGAGGGAGAGGGAGAGCTCTGAAAGAAGGGAAGGTTTGACTGGAGAAATGACAGAGTAAAGGAGACTGTTGATTGTCATCATAAACACATTTGCTCTTTGATTTTTAAGCATACACATGTTAATTGATTTTAAAAGGTGCCATACATTCAGCAAGGCCAACCATGTCACTGCTGGCTGTATTCTTTCTCAAGCTAAATAGAGTAAGTTGTGACTTCTTCCTGTATCGCTTGGATGCCTCACCTCACACAGCCAATGTCCTACCTGGCTCTTTCTGGAAGTACTCGGGACTCTGGCCATGCCGATCTATTTATAGCATCTTGGAAATCATTGTCTTCAGTCCTCCATGCTTTTGCAAGTCTTCGTTGTTGTTGTTTTTATTTGAGACAGAGGCTCATTGTGGGGTCTTGGCTGGCCTGGAACTCAGGGTGTAAACCAGACCAGCCTTAAACTCACGGACAGCCACCTGCTTCTGCCTCCCAAATGCTGAAATTAAATGTGCGCTACAACACATAGTTTGCAATCTTCTTGCCTCTACCTGGTGTCTGTCCTCCCTCCTCCATCTCTTTGATAAGCTCACACTGACCCTGCCAGGCTAGGCTTGTGTCACCTTTCTTCAGAAGCTCTCTTCCACCTGCCACAGGAAATTTGGCTCTCTTTTCCCTTCGTGCTTTCTCAGCATCTGGCCCTACCTCTCTATGATAACTCAGGTCACATGGAATTTAACCAGCTGTGTCTAGTTACCCTCTGTATTTTATGACACATTTATATTCTGATTTCTATGCCCAAAGCTTAGAACATGCATCATTGAGCTAATGTAATTTTTGAGAGGATGATTAAAAAACAGTTCTCACCAAGAAACCAGGGGGAAAAGCAGGACATTTCAGAAAGCTAGGGCAGTGAACTGTATCATAGCATCACTAGAACCATGAAGAAAGAAAGAGGTTGTTTTCCTGTCCTCCAAAATATTAAACAGAATCACCCTATGACGTTGAAATTCCACTCTTAAGAGAACTGAAAATAGATATTGATGCAAAAACTTAAACACAAATGTTCACAGCAGGACTATTCATAACAACTAGAAGAAAACAATCCAAATGTCCATCTACTGAAAAAAAAAAGAGTTAGTGGAATGTGGTATATCCCTACAACAGGATATTATATTTGACTGTGAGGAAAAAATGAAGTGCTGATCTATGCCACAACACGGAGGAGCCTTGAACTCTTTCTAAGTGAAGCCAGATACAAAAGGTATGACTCCGTTTATATTCAATATTCAGACGAGGCAAATTGATAGAGGCAGAAAGCAGATGATGCATGGTTACGTAGGGCCAAGATTGGAATAGAAGCAAGCAGAAGTGGCTGCTAATGGATACAAGATTTCCTTTTGGGGTGATAAAATACTGTAAATCTAGATAGTGATGATGACCATACATCTTTGTGAATGCAGTAATCCACCGCCTCATTGCACACTTTAAAAAATGAACTTTGTGGTATCTAATATATTGCTCAATAAAGTCCTCCTCAGGGGAAAATAGAAAAGAAAAACCTAGAGGGAAGCCTGGCAGGAAATGCACAAAAGAGTGGAAACATGGTCAGTTTGAGCCTGCAGGAGTCAGTGAGGGGGACTGGCCTTGAGGTTTCTAAACCTCACACCATTTCCAGTGCCCTCTTTCTCTCTCTGCTTCATCCTTGCAGTTCAAGATGTGAGCTCCCAGTTTGATGCTTCACTTGCCTCTTGCCATTATGGATTCTAACCCTCTGAAACTGTAAATCCAAATAAATGCTTTCTTCCATAAATTGCCTTGGCCATGGTATTTTATCACAGTAACAGAAAAGCAATTAATGCAATCACGGAGGGAAGTCAGGGCAGGAACTCAAGGCAGCAGCTTGGAAGCAGGAACTGAAGTAGAGACAATGAAGGAATGCTGCTTACTGGCTGGCTCTCCACAGCTCCCTCAGTTAACTGTTTCTCTCAGTCGTGACCACCTGCCGAGAAGTAGGGCTTCCCACAGTGAGCTTGGCTGTACTTCATCAATCATTAATCAAATAGAATATCAATATAATAGTATTATTTCCTCAATTTACAATCTCGCCAGATAACCTAGTTGTATTAAGTTGACAAGAAACTAAACAGCAGGTAAACAAATGAAAAAAAAAAGTCAGTATCTGAGGGCCTTCTTTCTTCGTCATAACATGGCAGAAGGCCAAGAAAGGCCAGGTAAGACAGAAAGAAGGAGCACTCACAGTAAGGTCACTAGTCAAGGTTAAGAATGTTGGTACCTGGTACATGCCTGGAATTCCATCAGTAGGACGCCTGAGGCAGAAGGACTACTGTGAGTTTAAAGCCAACTTGTGCTACAGGGAGAGTTCATGAGCAGCTCTGTGGCGTAGGCAAACTGTAGTGACGGTCAGAGCTCCTTTTGCTGTCCTGATCTCAGGTCACACAAGAATTCCCCATGGAAACCACTATGCTGGCCTCTGAAGGGACCTCACCCACTAGCACCAGCCTTTTCTGAGCCATGCTCCTGCCTTATCCTCGTTAGACTGTTGGTGACTCTCTATGTCTTTGTCCCTACCTCATTTCTTTCTTTTATTTTTTTTCTCCTTTCTCCTCTCCCTGGAGCGTAAGGACCGTCTAATCAGTAGAGCATCTCTGGTGTGCTCGCCGCTGTGCTGAGGGGCTGAGAAACAGGTTTGACAGCATGATGACGTTGCTGTGCTCACTCATCTGCTCTCCTCACTTACTGCCCTTTCCTCACATGACAGCCCTGACTAAGACCTAGCAAGTCCAAGAAGTCATACATCTCGACTGACACTGAGCCTTTCACTTCGACATAATCACTTTCAACTGCTCCCCTTCCCAGTCGGCTGAAGGCTAACCAGAGATGATCACCTGCCATTTGCGTAGTGAGTCTTGAGACACGTGAAGTTCTGTGTCTTTATTCTTCATGATATTAACAGGAGTACTAAGGCATCGTATGGCCCAAGGTGCCCCAGTCAGGCTTTCCCTCACTCGACTCTCATGCTATCTTCTCCAACTCTCTGTCTCTCTGTCTCTCTGTCTCTCTGTCTCTCTGTCTCTCTCTCTCTCTGTCTGTCTCTGTCTCTCTCTCTCTCTCTCTCTCTCTCTCACACACACACAACACACACAAATCTCACGTGTGTGTCTCCTTATTTTGAGAGAATGTAGTGCATGCTAGAGAGCTGTGTACATTAGCTTTAGTCTGTACTCAAAATTGTCACATAGGAGTTTAAAAGGGTCAGGAGTGGAATTGAAACCTAAATCAATTTAACCTTAGAGTCCAGGTCCTCAAAAGCTATATTAAGATGCAAATGAAACCACTGCACTTCTTCGATGCCCAGTCCCTATGCTTCTCTGAAAGGGAAGCTGAGCATTGTAGTGAGGAGTGCTGGATTTGAAGCCAGACAGCTAGCAACCAGACACTACCACCTCCTGTTATGGCAGGAAGTGTTCATGAACCCCAAAAGACCACCAAGGAGCTGTTTCTGATATAATCACATTAGGGTCTCTTTATTACAAACTCGAGGAATGACTCAAACAGTAGCAATGACTTAAAACACTGGGAATAGGTGAGTGAAGGTGTAAGCCCCCCACCCCCGCCTCAGTGTACAATAAAGCCTCAAAGCTTGCTGCCAAAAGAAAAAACATAACAACAACACCACCAAATCCAAATGTTTATTCTGGATATTTCTATGAGAGGGATTTGGGGATGATGTTAGCATTATTTTTTTTATATGTACAAGTGTTTACCTGTGTGTCTGAGCACCATGTGTATCCTGTCCCATATGCTTGAGGTGGCCAGAAGAAGGCACTGGGTCCCCCAGATCTGGAGTTATGTACAGATGACCATGAGCCAACACGTTGGTCTGGTAACCCTGCCCTTGTCCTTTGCAAGAGTAGCAAGAGCTCTTAACCACTAATCCCTGGCATTAACAGAGAAGTTGATGGAGTGAGTAAAGAAGGTTGCCTTTGCCTAATGTGGAGGAGATTTAGCCAATCACTTGAAGGTCTGCTGAGGAGAACAAAGGACTGCCTGGACCTTTCCCCCATCTTCCTAAAGGTCATCAGTGGGAACATTGACTCTTTTTGTTTGGGGACTCAAACTGAGATTTTAGTTTTGTAGATTTTGATGGGGTCTGGGTTTCCTTTTGTGGTTTCTAATGATTTTATTTGGAAGATCAAGTAATTCCCTACATCCTACAGTCCACTGGCTACTCCCTTCATGAATCCTTTCCCATCTAACTTTCCCATCTAAATGGTTATCCTTAGTGGATTTCTCACATCTCATCAGGGAGTGTGTGTGTGTGTGTTCATGCACGTGTCTGTGTGTCTGTGCATGTTTGTGTGTCTGTGTGTCTGTGTCTGTGTGTGCCTGTGTGTGTGTGTGTTCCTAGAAGAGGACATCACATCCTCACATTCCCTGGGACTAGAGTTACAGACAGTTGTGAGCCACTGTGTGTGTTCTCAGCAAGAGCAGCCACTTTTTCTAATTACTAAACAATCTCTCCAGCCCCACAATGTGATTCTTAATAGCCAGGAGTAGAAACAATCCAAATATTCAGGGATGGATGAAGGGATAAAGTCATATCATCCACCCATACAGAAGAATATCATGTAGAAGTATCATCCAACCTGGAAGAACCTCTAAAATAAATCCTGCATAAAAAGTCAGTCACCATATAGTGTATGCATTTACATGGCATATTCAGGATAGGCAAATCTGCCAAGAAAAAAAAATAGCCTTCACCGGGAGTTGGAGAGAGAGAGAAAGAGAGAGAGAGAGAGAGAGAGAGAGAGAGAGAGAGAGAGAGAGAGAGAG
>NW_021604642.1:2170566-2287719 GCF_004785775.1 Grammomys surdaster | reverse complement strand
GAGAGAGAGAGAGAGAGAGAGAGAGAGAGAGAGAGAGAGAGAGAGAGGGAGAGAAGGAGGAGGAAGGAGGAATGAGACGGGTAGTGCCTGATAATGGACATAGGTTTATCAAAGTAGTAGGAAAATCTTTTGACACTGGTCTATGGTGATATTTTCATAGCAATCCAAGTGCATTAAAGTGTACCGATCAAAGCACCACTGATTGATTGGTTGAGTGACTGGTTGATTTCTGTGCTGCAGAGAGTGGAACTCAGGGCCTTTAACATGGTGGGGCAAACACTCCGTTGAAAAGCCACACCCTAGCCCTTGGGTTTGTACACTTTAAAGGGGCAAATTTTATTGCATACAGATTCTATCTCTGTGAAGCTGTCATAAAATAAGGAATAACCTGAAAAACAGTAACACAATAAAAGAAATGTAGACTCCAAAGACAAGTTTCAATAAAAATGAAAAGCAGGAATGCGAGATAAATGGGGAGCAAATATTTGAAGAGGTCGAAGACAGCTAAGCAGGTCTTATCCTTCTAGGGCATTTGCCACATAAATGCTTCTTGTGGGACATTCAACCTTTGCCATGATTGTGAACTAGGCTCTTGGCCTCTCACAATGAAGCCTGAGTGACAGCTCTGCCCTGTCCAGGACCCTTGGGGAGCTGTGGGGAGCGGGGTGACATGTGTTCCTCACAAGGCCCACCTGGGCACCACTGACTCCAGCATCCTGATTCCATCAAGGGAGTGGCTAAGCATGTCAGGGAGGCTTGATGACCTGAATACCTTTGAGGCAGGCTGCTGGTTCTGCTTTTTAAGGAGGCTCTGGATGTGCAGGACAACAGCACATAAACCCATCTTCTCTAATCAGCACCTGGAGGGCCGATTTTCTGAGTACCAGGCAAGTGCTAACAGTCTTAGCAATCAACTGGGCTGGAAGAGAGCCTGTCACGTGCTGGTGGAAGATAAGTTGCCAACGATGACCAGTCCCTTCTGAGAGTGTGCCCGCTATGCTCTTGTTCAGCAGTGGGTCATGGAAGGCACTGGGGGTAGTCAAGATTTTCTGCATTAATCAGTATGTCCCTCACCAAATGAAGAAAAAAGGGGAGGGGAATGACAGTTACCAAGTCCTAGGCCTTAATGTCTGGCTGTGGCCACATCAGTGGGGCAATAGGAAAAGCCGGGGATGGGGGAGGAGTTGTGCCAACCCCCACCCCTCACAGTTGGCTCAAGCCAAAACAGGCACTTATCTTGCCCAGGTCAACAATTGAGCTCCCAAAGGGATCTTCGTAGAGGGGTTCCTCCGGCAGGAGTAATCTACCTCCGCTTCCTCCAGGGTCATCAGCTGCACACAGATAAGATTTCTCAAGCAAAGCCAGAGAAGAGTAAAGTCCAGGGCCCTGGAGGGATGACTCAGCAGTTAACAACACCTGCTACTTTTGCAGATGCTCTGGGTTTGGCTCCTAGCATCTACATGGTAGCTTGCAGCCATGCTTAATTCCAGTTCTAGGGAATCTAATGTCCTCCTCTGACCTCATTGGACACCAAGCCCACGTGTGTTGCACAGAAATACTTACAGTCAAAAACCCGTACAGATCACATAAAGGTCAGCTTGATGGGGGCCTCTTGTGTAAGCACTTGCTGGCTTGAGAGTTAGCCAACAGTATAACATCAAAGACAGGAGTCATACAACTCTCTTTTTGTGTGTGTCAGCTTCTGTCTGCCCCTCCCTCCCCCCACCTCTCTCTCTTCCACCTCTTAGCACCTCATGTAGCTTAGACTAGCTTCAGATTCACTGTATATCTGGTGATGAAATTGAACCTCCTATTTTCATATATCAATGGCTGTAATTACCAGCATATATTACCAAATCTGGTTCCTCTTGGTGTATTAGGTTTCAGGACTCAGAACATGACAGGCTTCCAGAGAAGGACAACAGTGTTTGTGAAGTGGACTGACCCATACTGATCCTTAAGAGTTTTGAACAAACTTCTAAGGGACTCACTCTCCTTAGCCCTGGAGTCTTGACATTTTCCTTGGTCTGCTGACTGCAAGAGTTTTTAACTTAGCCAGCTGCTCATCTGGCAGCATCTTGGAGACTGAGCATCTAAGTGGAGATTTGTCTGTGTGCTAATGACAAGATACAGCAGAGTTGCCCTGGGATGGGAGACAGGAGACATTATATACAGCAAGCCACTGTGTGTACTGCACCACACAAGCTTCACTGGGCTTCACACCAGTTGTGTTGTTGGGAACTGAGTTGTTGTCATCCTTGTATCCTTTTCAAAGACAAAGGATGCATCTGTCACATAGAAGACTGAGATGCCCGTAGCTAAGAGCCAGGGAGGCCTGTGTCAAAGCTCAGGTTCTACTTCTTGGGAGCCCAGACTTTCTTGTCTGCATATAAAATAAATTTTGTGTGAGAGAATGTATACAAAGCACCTGGAGCATAATAGGTGCTCGGTAAATTGTAATATTGCTATTAACAATTATTGAGTGTCTCCTGTATGCCTGTCCTTTTTCTTAGCCTTGGCACAACAAATAAAGGAGAAACAGTCAGAAAATTCTGTTTTAGGTTGGTATATAATGGAGTGCACATAATTAATTAAATGCACATAAATAACCTGAGTTGAAATGCCAATTTCAGCCAGTACTGTGAGGCAAGACTAGCATGTCTCCTAAGGAGGCCACCCAGAAGTAAATGCTTAAGGATAGACTTGATAATTTGATTTTCCATCTTGGGACAGACGGTATACAGGAAGGGGGTGGAGGGTGCATTCCTAGCTTCCTTCAGACCCAGCCAGCACTGCAAATAGACAGACTCCCGAACCCCTCCTGTCGTTGGATTGTTGAGCATCAGGCTCATGGCTGGGTCAGCCTTGAGAATGCAATTTCCAAACTGGCCATCGGAGGGAGACAGAGTTTGAAGAATAGAGAAGGTACTAGAGAAAGGGAACTACTTCCTCTAGGACCCCATCTCTGAATCCCTCACCTGCCCAAACCCCTCTTTTCCCACCTTTGACACCCAACCCTTTCTTCTCTTGTCTTTGGATCCCTAATCCCTCAGGAACTTCCCTTTTGGGGTTCCTAATCCTCCTACCTTCACACCTCTGCCCAGGACAAATCCCTGGGAGAAAGTTCAGGAGCCTTGCCACAAATTCTTTGCTTTGTGTCTGTCCTGAAGAAGGGCTGTGAAGGACAAGCCAGGCCAGGGTAGTGAGAGTGAAAACATTCTGTGGGGGAAGATCCTAGGTGGCTTGTTAATGGAGATGAGTCAGCACTTGAGCCTGACCCCCTTAGGCAGTTTTGGGGACATAGAGGCCTGGCCCTGGGGGCTTAAGTGAGGAGACTAAAGGTCTAGGAAGACCCTGGAGTCTTGTAGATAGAGGTAGGAATGTGGCACAAAGCCCACCTGGGCCAAGTTGTGAGCAGGGAGGGGAGGTTTCAGTGTCAGCCATGTTGTCTGAGTTGACTCAAGGATGGTGAGGGGTGGGGTAGTGGGCCAGAGTACTATTATCTGCCAGTAGTTTTCTGGAACGGTGGACTCAGACTTTGATCTGTCCAAGGATGGCCCCTGCAACTCATGACCTGTCTCCCACAGGGCTGAGGTTATCAGTGAAGAAAACCTAGAATCTGACCCTTTAGCCTGTTTACGGGAATGTGAGGCAAGAAATCAGTATGCGGGCTTATGAGGGCTTAGATCTTCCAGATAGTTGCATCTCCTCAGAATGTTCCACTGCTTGCTCAATCTGGGTTGTTCCTCCATAGCAACTTTACTCTGTAAACACAGAGCCTCGTGTGTCCGGTGTTTTCTCCAGTCTGGGCAAAGGTGCTGTTTCTCCAGGCACCATTGCCCTCCCCCATTTAAGATAGGGAACCAGGCTGGGGTCAGTGATAAGTGGGGACAGCTGCTGTTTCCTTCGCCTGAATTCCTGTGCCCTAGGCAGTGATGAATGGCCTGTCCCCTCCTTGTACATTCTCCAGGTAACCAGAGTGAGGGAGCAACAGGTGGCCCGGGCCACAGTGCTCTAGGCTTTCCTGCACCTGGGCTACCTCTTGCTGCACTAGAGAGAAGCCAGGACAGAGGACCTTGTAAAGGAAGGTCAGCTCAGCAAAACCACAAGAGGGCTGAGATGCCAGGAGTGATGCCTTAGAAAAGCCCAGGCCCCTAATTGCAGGCCTGAACCTTATCCACTTGCTAGGCTCCGGCTTTCCTATGCTCTCTGTACACCCTTTCCAAATGCTCTTAGGTACAAGGTTAAGCCACTTGCCTGAACGGGGCATACAGACTTTGTTGCGGGTGCTAGGAATCCAGGATGGGATCAAAGGGGCACAAGGCAGTCCAGAGACACAGGGAGGGAAAGGGACTGGGCTTGGTGGAGGTCTTTTCATTCCAGGTGCTATCAGCCTGACCAGAGCCGGGCTGTCACCTGACAGATCAAGGAGATCTCAGTGCAAACACCCATAAACCAGGCATGCAGCTAGAGCAGGGATAGGGAGGAGATAGGGGAAAAGAATGGTTGAACCTTTGGCCTTCGGGATCACCCCCACGTTCCCTGGCCAGTGTTGTGAAACACTCTTCCGGAGCACTGGGCTCTGCAGTATAGATTTAGGGTCCTAGAACAATTGGTGAGGGGAAGGGAAGAGTGGGGTAGTTCTCTCCATCCTGTGCTCCCCTTGAGACAGACCTAGAGTTAGCCATTTGGGAAAAGTGAAGAAATTCACTGGAGGCGGGAAGTTAGCTTGGGCCCAACTTGGAGATCAGCTGCCCTCTGTTAGGAGGTCGGGAAGTGCTCATGGGTGAGGCTAAACTGCTTAACAAGAGATAGAGGCCCTTTCAAACTAAAGATGGCAGAGCAGAGGACAGGATGCAACCACACTGAACTGGAAGCCTCGGGCTTTGTATGTTTAAAGCAGGGCGATGCACAATGTCAGGGATGTTGCAAGCACTAAACAAAGGTGTTACAGCACCATATGAAAGCAGTCGCCTGCTGTTTCTGGTTTCCAGGGTGAGGGGACTAAAAAAGGGGGCTCTTCTTTGCCTGGAGGGAGTAGGTATGTACAACTATAAGAGGGGCAGAAAGGGGGCACAGAGATAACTGTTGAGAGATCAGAGGGTGGCCAGCTTCACTGGGTTCACCAGTTGGCATGACATCAAGGGTCAGTATACTTGCTCCCTGACCCTTCCTTTGCTTTTCCAGGTGTTGGAAAATGAGCCCTGGCTGGTCTTGGTGGCTCAGCAAAACACCACTCCTCAGCCCAGAGCCTTGTGATAGAACAGAGAGCTATGAGTAGAAAGTCAAGTTGTTTGTCCAGCTGGCCTGACTTCTCTGCTTCCTGGCAGTGTGGCCTTGGGTGAATAGCTTCACTGCTCTGTGTCTTGAGTATAAGGCAGGTAGAGAGAGGTTAAGGGCATGATCCACAGAAATGGAGAGGAGGTAGTCTTTGGATCTCCATAGGTACAGTGAACATGAAAAAACAGGGGTTAGACTCTAAGCTCCATCAGGCCAGAACCTCACCTTGCCAGTTGGTTGCTCAGCAAAGAGGGAGGTTTTGTATGTGAATGTGGACACATGTGTGAAACTGGAGGGGATTGGAAAATATGTGTGTGACACACAAAGCATGTGTGAACTGGTATGAATGTGTGTCACTAGGGATGAGAGTGTCTTCATGGGAGGCTCTGTGGAAGAATAAGAGTTTCCATTTAGTAAGCCCTGTGGTAGGCCAGGCATGAGGCTGAGCCTTGGCAGGCACATTATCTCATTAAGTACTCCCAGGGAGCTGTGAAGAAGGAATGACCACCAGGCCACAGAAGAATAACAGGCCCTTCAGAGGTGAGGGGATTTGCCCAAAGGGGATGGAGCTGACAGTTAGCCTCTCTCCCATCCTGTGAGTGTAGGCAGCTGGGCCCAGAAAGGCACAGCTTGTGCGTGCGTGCGTGCGTGCGTGCGTGCGTGCGTGCGTGCGTGTGTGCGTGTGTTGACACAAGGACCTTGGAGTCTTAGACTGTGACAGTCTGTGGGCTAGTAAGAGCTTTGTAGCATTCCCCACAGACCTGGCCTTCCTCCCAGGCTCCCCTAGAGAATTAATTTTTTTCCCCTCAGTCAGGAAACCTGGATCTCTACAACTGAGAACCTGCTAGGGTCAGGCAGGGGTGGGAACCTTTCAGCTGCTGGCTCTGATTGAAGCAGAGAGTGTGTGTCTACTCTAACCATGCTCCTGAGGTCGTGGTAGTTAACTAACACGGGCAGGCTGAGGCAGAAGGATAGTGGCATGACCAGAGATGAGCAGTGTGTGGAGAAAGTCTGGACCTAAGAGTCTGTCTTCATCTTCCACTGTCCCCTCTGCCCAGAATTAGATGTTGGCACACTCAGGAACTACTTCCATCTGCCTAGGTTTCCCAAATCTGGTAGCTCCCATTTAGTTTGGGGCTGTCCTCTGGAGGGGCACAAGACACGTTGACCATGAAAAGGAAAAATCTGGGGTCAATCTGGGCTCTTAGCACTAGTGAGTCTGTCTGAGAAGAACTTTGGTTTACAGCCAAAATGAATGACCCTTCCTCAGACGAGTGACCTTCTAAGACCTGGGAGTGAAGAGCAGTAGTCTGGCCATCCTGATGGCCGTGGTTTTCCAGGAATCTCGCAGCTTGTAATTTACAATGAGCCAAGAAAGCGAGTATGCATGGAGCAGCTGCAGGTGGGTCCATCTGGACTGTGCAAGAGAATGGTCATAGGATTGGCGGCAGAGGCACCAGGAACGACCCCAGGGATAGGTCAGGATATGTCAATCCTGAGCCTTAGTTTCCCTCTTAAGTAAAAACAGGGATAGCAGAACTGATTTCATTTCCAGAGGGGAAACCAGGAAAGGAGATACCATTTGAAATGTAAATGAACAAAATATCCAATTTTTAAAAAACTGATTTCAAAGGGTGAAAGAAAATCATCTACAGTGGTCCTTGATGACCTATAGCGACATTGTAAGCAACTGGCTGCTTTCTAGAGTCCTGTCTGGAAGTTCTTTGATGGTGTGGCTCTCAGGTGGACTGCGGGTGTGTCTTTCTACCTTTCTTGTATCTCTCCTTGTTCTGCTTACATTCCAGTGCAGAGTCCAGTTGGGAAAACAAAGATCCTAGACTGTGTACCCAGAGCCATTGAATGCTGCAAGGTCTCTGGCTCCAAAGGTAGGCGAAGCTCAGCTTCTTCCTCTCTACTCTCCCCCCACGTAGATGCCCGCACTACAACGGCAGAGATCATTACATGGCACAGTGAAGGACTCCATATCTCAATAATGGACATAGAACTTGTATAAATGGCAGAGCCCCTAAAGAATGGTGCTCAGACAATTATCTCCATAGAGAAGCAACAAGAAGGAATTTGGTTCTTGATAAAGACCTTGCCTAGTAAGTCTGAGGCCTTAAGTTAGAACCCTGATTCATTAAAAAGAGAAAGAAAAGAGGAGGCAGCCGAGGAGGAGAGAAAGGAAGGGCATGAATATAGGAAGCCTTTCTAACCTTTGTAGTCCACAAACTCAGATCTTTCCTCCAGCTCTTTCCCACTTTTCCTACACCAACAGGCGGCTCTTGCTAGTGCCATGCCTGCCTCTGTGTGCTCTGTGTGAGCCAGACTTGCTTGTCAGGCTCCCATGGGAAGCCTCCGCTTGCTTATCCCGGGAACCCGCAAGTCTATAGAAGGCCAGCAGGGGGAGACATTAGCACGTGAGTACGTCCACTGGGACCTGAGGAAGGCGAGTAGGTCAGACCGGGAGGGTCTGAGCTATGGGATTGAGCCAAATTATAAGCAAAGAGACAAGGAGGGGCGGAGAGAATGGGCCAGTGCTGGGAGACAAAGACCCAGATGGCGAGGCTGAGGCCGGGAAAGGCTGGAGTCCGGAATCTCAGGGCCCAGATGCCTGCTTTTGCTCTTTCAAAGTGCTTCTCTTCTGCTCCTGTCCCCCCTATCCTGGAGCTTTCTGTATAGTTTGTGACCTCTTGTCCCTACTCGCCTACCCTAGACCCATTCGTGTGCCTTCAGATAGGACTGATTAAATCTCTGTGCCTGGAGTTGGGGCGGAGGGTCCCAAAGGGCTTGCTTTCAAAGATGAAATTTTTAAAGGCTTGATTCACTAGATGCAAATAAATTCTTCCTCCCCTTTGGACACAATATTTTTTTTCTGAGTCTCCACCACCCATAGCTATTACTCTTGTTGTGGTCAATGCACTGTGAGGACAGAAAGACGGTCCAACAGAGTGTAGATACTGGACTGGGAGCAGGCAGGATGACAGAAATGGGCACACAGTGGGATTCTGGGGATGGTATGCAAGTATGCGCACGTGGGGTGTTTGTGTGTGTAAAAAGAACGCCAAGAACTGTGCTTTCTGGAGGTACTTGGGACAGGGCTTTTCTGGTCTAGGTCAGTGGGCCAGGTGTGCATAAAGGAGAGCAGGCCAGCAGCTTTTCGGAAGCGCCAACTTCCCGAAAACTCCCTGGGAACCAGACTAAGCTGGACACAAGCATAACCGCAGGAGCCGCACATTCAGATTAGTGCCATCGAGAGAGAGCGCGCAGCGTCCTTAAGAGCTCCCCGAAGCCACACCCCTTCCTGCTCTGTGGGCGTGGTATGGGGCAAGGACCCCGTCACAGAGCTTTCTATTGGTTCGAAGGAGCAGGGTTGGCCTTGTGCTCGCCTGAGCAGGAGAGTAGAAAGCTCAGCGGCAGCGGAGGGAGTCTATGCGCGCTGGACAGCAGTGGGGGGTGTGTGAGATTCGCACTGACTGCAGACACTCGGGCTCAATCGCCGGGGATTAAGGACTTGGCGACCGGGCTGCCGGGCTACCCGGCCGAGGCTTCAGAGGCGCAAACTGATGGGACTGATTTACTCAGCAGGGCCGTACTAGTCTTTTAAGTATACTGAGAAGGGCCAGTGCTAAAGTAGAAGCTGTCGTGGGACGCGCCGGCGCGAAGTCCCACCGTGGCCAGGAGGAACGGAGTCCGTGCTAGGGGGACCCAGTCGGGAGCCTGGGGACCGAGCTCGCATTGTTGGGAGACAGCCCACCTCTTCTTCCCAGAGGCGTCAATCCCGGGACGGTCGAGGCGTCGGGGCAACCACTGAGCGCTCTACAGGGAGACCCGGTCGGGGAGAGGACTCGCAGTCTCAAACAGTCTGGGAGAACCGAGCGGAATCCGGCGGGATCACTCGGGGGCGGCGAGCCCCCGTCGCGCCTCGTGCGGCGGAGAGGCCAGGGGAGAGAGTCCTCGGAGGCCGCAGCCCATGCGCGGGTTGGGGACGCCTGCCCAGTGAGTCCTCCTGGCCAGCCGGGCGCAGGAGAGCGACCCCGAGGCCGGCGGGAGGGGAGTGCTTCAAGGCCGGCGGCTGCGGAGGATGGGCGCCTGAGTGGCTCCGAGCGCTGCGCGGCACGGGCAGGCGAGGCGATCTTTGCTGAGGAGGCGCTAGGGGATCCTGAAGTGCATCCTGCCCACGGGAAAATGGCCCGGCCTGGGCAGCGTTGGCTCAGCAAGTGGCTTGTGGCTATGGTCGTGCTGACGCTTTGCCGGCTTGCCACGCCGTTGGCCAAGAACCTGGAGCCCGTGTCCTGGAGCTCTCTTAACCCTAAGTGAGTAACTTATCTACTCTGGTCCCTAGGGGTGGGAGGCACTTCTTCAGGGTGAGGTCGTGCACCCCCAAGTGCGTGGGGGGGGGTGTCCGTAGGAGGTACGGCGTCCTATTTTATATCTGGCCTTTCTCGTGTTTTCCTGCGGGCAGTCGGGATAGGGTGCAGAAGGGTGGGGTGGTGGCACTTAGCTGGGTTTCGACCCTTGGGTTCGGCCCTAGCCTCCTCAAGTCCGGATTGAGTCCGTTGGTCACACCAGGCAGATAGAATGTCTAGGCGCTCCAGAGCGCACCCAAGAGCTGGGTGGGGGCGAGTAAGCACCCACTCCAGGGCCTCTGGGAATGTGGTGGTTTTCACTCACAGTCACCCCAGGGGTGAGGGATCAACCTGAGCAAGGGACCAGGTCAGAACACAGGTTCCTCATTTGCTTAGGTGTCAGGGCGGCTCGGGACCTAGAGCCCCGGAGCGAGTGGCAGCATCTGTATCCCTTCTCCAGCTTCTCCCATTTTCATTTGTCTTTCTTCCCTTTCTGTTTGCCTCCCTGTCTTTCTCTTTGCCGTCTCTTCTTGCACGCACCCCCCCCACCCCCATTTCTCTCTGCCGGGGAGGTAGAAAGGCGGGCGCTGCTTCCAGGCTCACAAAGGCGGCGGGTGGAGAAGGGCGGAGTGGAAGAGGGTTTGTTTGAGGAGGGGGTTCGATCCAGTGCCCGTCGGGGGTCCAACTGAGCCAGGCACCAGAGCTTCTTCTAGAGCCAGTCAAGGGCTGAGAATGGTAGTGGAGCCATCGAGGGAGGTGGGTGGGGAACGTGTGATTCCTGTCCAGACAGGTCCTGTCCCCCCACCCCCCACCCCAGGACTAGAGAGCCATGCTTAGATTTTCCCTATGGTTTGGGGAGGATGATATAAAGGAGGTCCTTTTCTTTCTTCTCCTTCCTAACTCTGCCCCCTCCCATCTCTAAACAACACACACCTTTCAGGGCGGTGGCTCAGTGGTTTCTGGGCTGTTGGTGGGGAGTATCTTGGGCTGTTGTGACCTCTGGACCTTTTTCTCTTTTGGCATCTAGGACTCACAGTGGAACTCAGGGTCTTAATCACTCTTCCCATTTTCTGGCAGTCCAGTTGTGGACAACAGTGGAAAACTGGGGGGTGGGGGGGGGCAGCGCTTGACCTGTTCCTTCCATGTTCCCAGATTCCCGTTTCTGGAATTTCCTCCTGTCCACTCTTGTGGGCTCTTTACTAACTTCCTAGGTTCTTGCCTGCCTTGGCCCCTTGAGTCCCAGGGATGGTGCATCTCTCACCCCTAAAGTGAGACAAGAGGGCTTGTTTTCTCCTTGGGTTAAGGTAGGATCCCATTACCAGTCCACAGTCAGGGTAGAGGTTTCTGCCTCCGTACAAGGAAAGGGACTGACTGGCTATGATTTCTGCCTTACTCAGGAGCCTGTTTGGTCACTGTACTTTAACTGCTGGGGCTCAAATTGTTCTGGGAACCCTCTAGGCTGTTAAGCCCACGGGAAGAGCTTGTGAAGTGCCCAGTTCTTCGATGTAAGGGTGGAGGCTGGAAGTGCTCCTTAGCTAGAATTGCAATCCCCCTAGGGTAACCCATCCTAAGGGCTCATGGGAGTGACCTAATTGCTCTCTTGGGTCGAGATACCTTGCAACTCCACAGCTGGAGAAGAGCCCTCCTGCAGAGTCCAGGTTGCTGGGAGAAACAAGATCCATGGGAGCGTCCCTCTTCCTGTGCTCTCTGCCTTTAGAGCTCTAGAGCAGTTTACAAGCTTGAGAAGGCTGTGTCCCCTCTGTCCTCTCTCCAATCCACCTCAAGCTGAGGACAGGCGTCTTGGGGATTTGGAGGGGACTGACTTTGGACTCAGTAGAACCTGCCTAGATTCTATCCCGTAATTGAGCAGATTCTGGGAATAGTTTGGACTGGTCCTGGTGGTCCCCTAACCCCATTTCATCAATGCTCAGGGGTTTGGAATGTAGTCTATGTCTGTGTTTGTTGGCACCCTGTGCAGGGCAGGAGGACAGGACCAAGGCACTGCCCTCAGCTCTGGGGGCTGCCTGTGCCACCGCACCCAACCCTCAGGCTGCCCCAGCTTTCCTAATAAATCCTTTCTCTGCTTCCTTGTGTCCGGCCTGAGTTCTCCCTCTCAGGCCGACATAGTTGCTCGCTCACACCCTGTGAGAGTAGAGCTCACCTCCCTCTCCAGCCAGGCCCGTCTGCTCTCCCTCTTTCTCACACTCCCTCTCACTCTTAGTCACTCTCTGCCTCTTTTTCTCAAGTCCTTTTGTTTCTCGCACATGCCCGTGCTTTCCCTCGCAGGCTCATTTTCTCTTATCCCTCCCCTCTTCCTCTCCTGGCTTTTGGTCCCCTCTCCTCAGCCCTGTCAGGAGCTGGCATCCCTCCCTCTAAAAATCTCCCAGTGCCTATAAACCCTGCTTAATTGCTTCCTCCTTGGGAAAAAAAATCAAAATAAAGAAGTGATGGGGTCTGCTTCTAGGTTCCAGGGCGCACGCAGCCCCAGCTCTAGGGAGCTGAAAGGGCCCGCTTAAGACTGCTGGTCTTATCTGTTTCCTCAACTGCTGCTACGGGGCTGTCCCAGTGGTAGTCCCTAGATGATAGGAACTTCTGCTTCCTGGGCCCCTCCTGTCAGATCTGCCCCAAGAGTAGAGGGTGGGAAAATGGGGTTGGTCCTACTGGGGTGTTGTGGAAACCAAAGTGAGCATGTTTGGGGCCTGGGGAGGGGGCATGGGCTAAATGGTCCCAGGGCAGCCACCTCCCCCAGCTGCTTCCCCTCGGGAACTTGGGGCAGCCGGTAAGCCTCACACTTGAGTCCTCAGCCAAGTCCAGCTGCTGCACTTCAGTCTCTCAGTCCCATTCTGACCCTATACTGCTCCCCGCTCAGGTTCCCCCACCTCCAAGAAGTGGGAATGTGTTGTAGATCACATTACAAACCTTCCCTCCAATGGGGTTGGGGTGGGGTGGGGGCTCAGTTTGGCATTCAGGACCCTTGACTCTATCAAGCTTGGGTGGGGCAGCTGCAGACCCCAACCCATGCTTGCCTGTGACAAGCTAAAGTGTTGGCCCCAGCCCCTCACAGCTGTTCTAGCTCACAGTCCTGGGGAGGTCAGCCCAAGGGACTCCTTTGCAGAGTGGCTAGGGACCTGACTAGTCTATTTTATCTCTAATTGGCCGCAGGTGAGAGCAGGGGAGCCCTAAAGGTTCCTGTTCTCTGACCCCACCCAGGGAAGCTAGGCCAGGGCCAGAAGAGCCTATGAGGAAGCTGGGGTGGGGACTGAGTTGGGGGTTCCCTTTCTTCTCTCAGGCTCTTGGGGCCCTCAGTTACCTTACTAGCTTAGGTGCATGGGGATGGCCAGGCCTTGGATACTGCTTGCTGTGAAACGCTGTTTTCTGGGGTTAGGGCTATGTATGGGGTCCCTAGGCCAACTAGGAGATTGCTGGTTGTCATGGGAATACCAGGTTTGGGGGATAGTTCACGTAATTATAAGGGCGTCTGAAGTGGAGGCGGCTCACCGGTGGCTTTCTGAGACTATGAAAGTCCCTTCTCCCCAGTATGATTTGTTGGGGTGGTTTGGGGTCAGGGTGCCAGCAAGCCAGAAGTATAAGCATTTTCAGCTTGCTACTTCTAAATGATACTGTGGTCGGCATGCTAAGTAATAGGCAGGTAGTACCTTGCTACTTACAGTGTATTCTCATATATGATCTCATCGGGTGCTCCCAACAGCCCTGGGAAGTAGGCATTGGCCCCATTTTCCAGAGAAGGAGGCATATGCTCAGAAAGGGGCAATGTCTTGTCTGAGGTCAGCCAGTGACTTGTTGAGTCGGGCAGAGGCAGAACTGTGCTGTGGACCATTCTTTCCATACCGTCCTGCTGTAGGGAACAGGAATTCAAAATGGGCTTTGAACCAGACCTCTGCTGCTCCTGGGTTCTCCTCTCTCACCTCCCAGGCGGGCCTGCATCTGCTTTATGACTCAGGCCCTGCCTGTGTGGGATGAGTAGTGTTCCAACTTCTTCGGTTAACTTTCCGAGGCTTAGCTCTGAGGGCACACTGCACAGGTGACCTAGCCTCACTCACTGACTGGCACTCTGCCCCTCCCAGCTCCGAGTAGCTCCTTTGGTTCCTCTCTAGGCCAGGAATGTCTTCCTCTTAGGAACTCCAGGGAAAACATGGCAGGGGGTGTGGTTAAGCCCCAGTAGAGTAGCTATGGTCAGGTGGGACAAAGAGGCGGGCATAGTTCTTGTTGGTAGGGAGAGTGACTTCCTCTAGGACTCTTCTGGCTTGCCTGCCTCCGACAGAGCTGTGTGTGTGCCAGGGCCCAGCTGCTGTTCCTGCCCACCCACGCCTGGGCGGGCACTGCTGGGACACGCCAGGCCTGCTCCTGCTGCCTTGGGGGCTGGGTGGAGCTGGGGGGTGAAAGAGGAGCCTTTAATTTCAGGGCTCCCCACCCTAGCTGGGATGGGAGCAGACTTGAGTTCTGGCTTGGGGTCTGTCCCTCACTAGTATTGCCCTCATGAGGTGAGAACAGGCCTTGTAGTGGTGGGGTCACCAAACCAAAATCGTGGCTAGAGTCTTCTACCACAGTTAGACTTGCATGGCTGGAAAGCAGGCTCCCCCTTAAACTTCTCTGATAGAGCCCAAGGAAAAGGTTGGAGGGAAGAAGAATTGGCCTGGTGGGATAAGAATAGCTTGTCCCCACTGTAAGCTCTTTCCCCATAGGCACCTACAGAAAGGTAGAGAGTAGTTCATCTGGACTAAGGTACAGGTGCAAGGGCTGTTTAGTGTTTTCTGAGCCTTGGAGGCTACTGTCCCCAGACCCTATGGGCTTTCCATAGTTCAGAGTTCTTTTGAGTAGTTTACAGTGGCACTTCTAATGAGAAAGTTTGAGGGGAAGACGGGCGAGGGAAGAGGGGAGAGAGGATAGGCCACAAGACTGGAGTTGAAATAGTTCCAGCTGCCTTCCTAAAGTCTTTTTACTCCCTGGGGTGGCTCCCTGGGGTCCCAGGGCTATCAGAGACTAGGGAGGGAAGGCCTCAGGTTGCCATGGTGACCTGCTTTAGGCTTCCTGCAGGGCCATGTCAATCCCCTTATTTTCTAGAAAAGGGCTTTGTCTGGGGGTGGCCCTAGGAAGGAAAGCTTGGCTTGATGGTTGGGGGGGGGTATAGTCATTTCTGAAAGGTGATGCCTAAAGAGTTTGAGTTAGAGGCTTCCTCCTCTTCCTCTCCTCCCATTCATAACTTGGTGAGAAAAGGGGGAGCTAGGTATGGTGCCCCTAAAAGAATCACTAACACTGTGCCTGGCTTTGGGCTTCACTTTCACTGGCTATACACCCAACCCTAGTGATCCAGTACACTTTCTTGGACTTCCTCATGGCACTTCAGAGGAAGTTTTCCTGAGTGAAAATTTTCCAGTTAGGGGAAGATGCTAAGAAAGCGTGGGATTGGGGTCAGGGATGCAGGCCTCATTAGACTCCTTTCCCTTCCACACTTTAGGAGAAGGTGAGTTTTCTTCTGCCGGCTGCTATGCAAATGAGCTGATGAATATTTATGAAGTCTGTTCACTGAGGTTGGAGACACTCTGAGGGGTGTTGGGGGCAATAGCCCTTTCTTCTCCCCCTCCCCCACCATGCAGACATCTGTTTCCTCAATGTGTCTGGGTTCAAAGTAGAACCCCAAGTAGCTAAAAGCCCTGTTCAGTCCTGGGACTCTGGAGTCTGGGTGGGTGGCAGTGGAAGAGTGTACCAGAGCAGACACACGTTTCTCTGGTGAGGAAGCTGGGCCCAGTGGTTAGGAAGTGAACCAGTCTGTTTCCCATGTTCATGTCATCTGTATAGCTGCAGTTATATGTTGTGCTGAGGTGCAGTGGCCTAAGTATCAGACACTGTTGAGGCTCTGTTAAAGCCTAAGGGATTTGAGAAGCTTTTCTCAATGGGAATAGTTCTCTGATCACTCATTTCTTCATATTAAGGACCTGGGCTTGGTCTCTAGGGTTCCATTGTGCTCTGAAATGTTGGAAATCCTCTCGCTACCTGGGGAGGACCAGAGGAAAGTTAAAAAAAAACAAACAAAACAAAACACCGTGAGAATTACACACCCTTTGGTGAAACTTGTGGACTTTGTATGACAAAAGGGATGGGGGCATTTCATCTCAAATGTTTGCTTGTGCCCCCATGCCCTGTTTGCTTACGTTCTGTCTGTTGCAGAGCTGTCGAGTTAGAGTCCAAAGGACAAAGCACCCCTTTCTGGCTTTGACCCTCCTGCACATCAAGATGGCACCTCTTAGCTTGGAGCATCACATGACATGGAAGGAGGGCTGGTTTTTTTCCCCCTATTTGCTTCAGCCACTTAGATTCCTTCCTCCGTTGGAAGATGTCAGGACAAGGGCATGTGTTTGACAATGTGAAGGAAGGCTTCTGCGCAGAGCTTTCAATACGCCTTCATTGCTTGTCCCTACTCAGTTGTGGGCCTCAGCAAATGGAATTACATTGTGGTAGCCTGTGACCTGGGATTCTACACCAACACATGGAATGACACTCTTCATTTCATTCTTCCTATGGGTTACTTTTAGTCCTCCTTTGTTCTTTCTGTTGGAGGGCTTGCCACCAAGCGGATGAAACCCATGCTGCGTGTTATGACAGCAAGCTTGGGTTTTGTCTTACCCATTGCTGTCCACTGTTGCTATGCCCTGACATTTTTATCATTCACTTGGTATCCACCCTCATCCTGATCTTTGTCTGAAGCCATTTTAGAGCATCATGGTATTATCATCAGCTGAGCCATCTTTTCCCTCTTGATGCCTCTCATCCTGGCTATATGAAGCACCATCTTTACTTGTAACCTACAGATAGCTTGGAGGTGTCAGTGGCTGAAGTGTGGGCTATTTACTTTTTTGGACCAAACCAGACAATCAAGTCCATGACAGTCAAGTTGTATCTTCTCTTACTGGATCTCGCCTAAGAAACTACAGAACTTAATGTTGGTATCTGATCTCCTGCCTCTTGGCAGACTATTTCAAAGAAGGATTCAATCTCATTGAGTAGTTACTGTATTCTAGGTGCTCATGCCACCCAATCCTAGGGTTATGGGCACTAGTTTATAAGTGAAGGAACTGAAGTTCAGAGAGCTTGTCCCAGACTACGGAGCTAGTAAAGCATTCCATTTGATTCCAGCATGTGCTCTTCTCCTTGCCCTCAGCTTCTGCCTGACCAAGCTGAGAAGTGGCCAGCAGAGCTTCATTTCTTTACTCTGCTTTCCAGGTTAGACAGTGAAGCCCAGCTCAAGGCACTTACTCATCTCCTCCTGGGATCTGTAGTAGCTGCGGTGTAGGAGCAAGAGGTTAGGTTACGGCTGCGTGGGCTTCTGATGTCCTGTCTTAGACTCATTTCTGCTACCCCTGGTAGGAGTACCCTTTCTTTCCTTCCCTGAGTCATCTCAGGAGTGAAAGACTACTCAAGTTTGGGGATTTCTGCTCTCATACTGGGAGTAGGGATGGGTACATCACCAGAATACTACTGTCGAGCTGTCCCTAACGAGAGATGGTGGCCATCAGATCCTGGCTCCATTACTTGTTTCTATCTCCCCATCATGCAGAAGATTAACAAGATGGGGGGCAGGCTCCAGGCAGCTTGAGCTCCCCTAGCCTTTGGCTGGGAGCTGCGGGGGTGGTGGTGGCTAAGACATGTGTGGGCTTGCTTGTTCTCGTTCTCTCTCTCTCTCTCTCTTTCTCTCTCTCCCCCCCCCCCGTGTGTGTGTGTGTGTGTGTGTGTGTGTGTGTGTGTGTAGCAGTGGCATTTGAAGGAATGTGAATGTGTTGGGAACTCTGGGGAACAGGGCACCACCTCCAGGCAGCCTGGGCCTGACACATAGGTACCTGGCCCATTTGGCCACGTCAGCCCCCCTGCGGAAATGCCCCATTAGGACAAAGGGCTCCCCTAGCCAGGCATTGCTCCACCCTGCAAAGCACTGAAAGCCTGGCAGCCTTGCCTATGGGCCACCCCTTCCACACCCTGCTGGCAGTATGGTTCTCTCTCTCCACCCCCAGCCCAAGGCTAGAGGAAGGGCAGAAGGTTGATTTGATATCTCCACCCAGTAGGACTAGCCTGGCCTTCACTGTCATAGCACCTGGTTCTGAGATAGCCCGAGCTCCCAACCTTGACGTTGACCATTTTCTTTCTTCTGGGCAGGTTCCTAAGTGGGAAGGGCTTGGTGATCTACCCAAAGATTGGAGACAAGCTGGACATCATCTGCCCCCGAGCAGAAGCAGGGCGGCCCTACGAGTACTACAAGCTGTACCTGGTGCGGCCGGAGCAGGCAGCTGCTTGTAGCACTGTGCTTGATCCCAATGTACTGGTCACTTGCAACAAGCCACAGCAGGAAATCCGCTTTACCATCAAGTTCCAAGAGTTCAGCCCCAACTACATGGGCCTGGAATTCAAAAAGTACCATGATTACTACATTACATGTGAGTCCACACCCACCCATCCCTGACTCTTTCTCTAGACTCAGCTCTGCCTCCCTGCAGCCTCCTTGCCTGTGGGTACGCAGCTTCCGAGTGATGCAGTGATACCACATGCACACATTACAGTGCTTCCTGATCTAATCCCAGCCTGACCTTAGACTTCTGTCCCCAACATTCAGAACACGGCAGCTTGGCTCAGCTCCAGGGCATGGATGGGAAAGGCTTCCTATCCATGTGGCTTTGTCTTCCTTTCTTGAGAATGACAGAGTTGGCTGAATCCTTTGGCAGCTTTACTGCCTTGTACCCCGCCTTGGGGTGAGATAGGGTGGATTTATAGCCCCAAGAAGTGACCAGGGCTGAGGATGTAGCTCAGTGGTACTGTCTTGACAAACATCTTTGAGGCCCTGGCTCACTCTTTAGCCACAACCCTCCTCCGATCCCTCAAAGAAGTGCATGGGCACCTTTCCTCAGATCACACAAGGAGCTGATGGGATGATAGAGAGAGAGGCTTTAGCCTGGCTTGCCTCACACTGGATTCTTGCCAGTCTAGGACAATGCCCTTCTAATGGGACCAGTTCCATTTGTTTTGGTCTGAAGCAGCATCTCTCAGTAAGAAGGCACACCTTAGTGTTGCCCCCAAGACCAAGGCCTGGCCACAAGGTGTGCCCTCAGTAGAGGGGCTCAGTATGTGCCTGGCTGGCTCTGTGACTTCCTATGGGGAGGGAGGTAGAAGGGCTTGGGGAAGATAGGTAGGAGCTGTTTGCCATGCTCTACTGCTGATCATTGTTCTTGGCTCTCTCTCGAGTCTGTCAAAAAAAGAAAAAAGTGAATTGAAAACTCCAGTTTCTAATTTCTCTGGCCTTTTCCTACAGCAACGTCCAATGGGAGCTTGGAAGGGCTGGAGAACCGGGAGGGAGGTGTATGCCGTACACGCACTATGAAGATTGTTATGAAGGTTGGGCAAGGTGAGTGCCCGCCCAGTTAAGCCTTTGGGACACCCATGTTGGCAGTTGCCTAGGGTATACTGGTAGTGGGGAAGTAGTCAGAGGGTTAGAGGGGCAGAGCTCTAATGCTCAGACCATTCTTAACCCACCTAAGGGAATTGAGGGCACCCATGCTGGCAGAGTCCTCCCTCTGATCTATCTTCTCTCGGCCCTCAGATCCAAATGCTGTGACACCTGAGCAGTTGACTACTAGCCGGCCAAGCAAGGAGTCGGACAACACTATCAAGACAGCCACACAGGCTCCTGGTCGGGGATCCCAGGGTGACTCTGATGGCAAGCATGGTAAATGGATATTAGTATTCTGCAGAGGGCATTTCTCAGGCATCCTCTCCATCCTGTATCTGAAGAAGTACCTGCTGCCTGCCTCCTCCCCGAGACATGCTGTATATCTCTGGTGAATGTGGTGGCAGCAGGAACCCAGATAGTTTCTTTGGATCCAAGGTGGCATTGTTTGCTGCCACTATGCTGACTGCAATTGTCTCCTGACTGACCATTGATTTTCTTCCCTTTCCTCAGAGACTGTGAACCAGGAAGAGAAGAGTGGCCCAGGTGCAGGTGGTGGTGGCAGTGGGGACTCCGACAGCTTCTTTAACTCCAAGGTGGCATTGTTCGCAGCTGTAGGTGCCGGCTGTGTCATCTTCCTGCTCATCATCATCTTCTTGACAGTCCTACTACTCAAGCTCCGCAAGCGACATCGCAAGCATACACAGCAGCGGGCGGCTGCCCTCTCGCTCAGTACCCTAGCCAGCCCCAAAGGGGGTAGTGGTACAGCGGGCACTGAGCCCAGCGACATCATCATCCCCTTACGGACTACAGAGAACAACTACTGCCCCCACTATGAGAAGGTGAGTGGGGACTACGGGCATCCTGTCTACATCGTCCAGGAGATGCCACCTCAGAGCCCAGCGAACATCTACTACAAGGTCTGAAGGCCCAGCATGGCTTCAGGCTCCACAGGACACTTGGCCTGGATCGGCCTCTCTTTTCTCCCCCACACCCCTCCCCTTGCCAGCTGTGCCCACCTTTGTATTTAGTTTTGTAGTTTCTTGGCTTTTATAATCCCCGTATTTCCTGCCCCCTGGGCTTCGGAGGGGGTGCTTGTGCCCCTAATCCCCATGCTCTTGTGCCTTCCCCCTCTGGCCAGGCCTCTGGGCTTTGTGGGGGTGCCCTTTCTTGGAGGGCAGGGTTGGACACTGACGGACTGCAGGCAGGGAGATAGCACCCTGGCCCTGCCCCCTCCTCATCCCTTCACCCATCCCCAGGACTGCTTGTCCACTATCATCACTGTTTTTAATGCTTTTGTGTTGTTTTTTTTTTTAGCTGTCAACTCATTTTCATCTGTTTTTTGCGAAAAAATGGGAAAATGTATAAGGCAGCCCCTCCCCAGGCTTTCTGAGCCTGGCCTGACCCAGTATAAGACGGCCTGGGGCAGGATGTGGCCAGCCAGGAAACATAGGATGGCACGCCTTTTATAGACTCCTCAGTAGTTCAGGGGAGTGGGGGAGGGTAGGCCAGAGCTATTTCTGCCTACCAGGGAGAGGAGAGCACCACCCTCCTTTTCGGACCCTCATGATACAGTGCTGTTCCTAGCAGCAGGGTAGTGACTACCACCCTTCTACCAAAAAAAAAAAAAATCCCTTCCTTGTGGGATTCTTGGGCATCTCCTGCCTCCTTCACTCTCACGGTAATTAATGTCTTAATTGGCTGTTGCCTGGGGAACAGGAGAGCTGCTGCAGGCAGATGACCTCATGGGGGGTGGAGGGAGGTGAGGTGCCCAGGTGGCTATTTGCCCTGCAGAGCTGGGAGTTTCCCCCCACCACCCTGTTCTCTCCTTACCTTTGGCATCTTTGGTTCAAGGTGGAGATCTAAGCGGCTGTAAGGCCAGGTGGCCTGCTCCTTCCCTTGGTTCTAGTACAAGTAAGCACACACACACCCATTCACTCAATATGGCTCCCACTGCCCCCCCCCACTCCAAGTTTTGAGCTGGGGCCTGGAAAGAGGAAGAGGCTGCTTGGGGCTGGGCCAGCCTGCAGTGCACTTTGACCCCAGCTCCTTGCCAGCACGGCTGCTAACAGACTGCCACTCATCTGCGCCTTGCAGGCACTCCCAGAGCTGCCGTGGAAGGAACTGGGCCTTACACCACCCACCTCCACACTGCCTCCTGGCCAGCTGCCCACCCCAGTGCCAGGCGGGAGAGGGAGCAAAACAGCCAGCCCCTTCCAGGTGGCAGTCGGAAGGGATTTTTGTTTTTGATTCTGTTGCCATTTGTGTAAATACTAGTCTTTTTTGGAAGAAATAATGTAAAGATGTTTTGTATAAACTCTGAATTATTTTCTTGTTGCCTTTTTCTTAGAAAAAAAATGAGAACTAAAAAAAAAAAAATTAACCACATGGAGAAATGAGTGTAAACTAGTGTCATGCTGTCGGGGAATGAAGTGTGATAGTGTGTCTGTATGTGTGTGCCTGTACTTGTGTGGGAGAGAGTTCTTTTGTGAAACCAGAGGTGACCAGGGCCGGTGGCTGTCCTGTGAAGCAAGTGTTTAAAGTGCCCATGCCCTTCCTGCCGATTTCTACCTCCTAAGTGTCTTGACCTCTTCGTTCTGCTGCCCTGGAGCCTGAGTCCACCCCTCCACCCAATCCATCCTGTCACCTCTGTGGTACAGACCATAGGCACCTGCCCTGGTTGGCACCAAGATCAGCCAGAAAAGGTTGATGGAGAGAGGGTGTTCCCGTGGGGAACCTGGGTGTGTCTCCAGGTACTGCCACCACCTGGTTGAGACTAAATGTGGAACCTGATGGCAGGCCCAGCCCTGTTCTGCCCCCAAGATGTCTGGAGCTGGAAAGAACTGACATCCAAAGATGGCCCACTGGGCACTAGGTGACTTCATACCCATTTGGCCTCTCAGCCAAAACAATCTTCCTTTTCCTGTGTTCACAATGGGCTCACACCAGAGGTACCACCATGGCATACTTGGTGGCTTCTGGCTGGCAGTGAAGGCCCTGAAGCTAGAACAACAGTGAATGCCTAGGCTCCCTTCCACAGGCCGATGAGTAATTGACTTGCTCAGGTCAGAAAGGGTGCTGATGGTCCTAAACAGGGTTTGCTTTCCATCCTTTGAAAAGAGGTACAGACTGGCAGGGCCCAGAGCAGCCTGCAAGCCTTTCAAGGGACTGCCTCTGGCAGCGGCTAAGACAGATATCAGGGGAGGAGGACAAGTGAGATCCCACCAGCTAAAAATGGGTAAGAAAGTGATGGAGGAGAGGAGGAGGAGGAAGGAAGGGGTGTGATGAAGGGATCCAGTGCAGGAAGCCCACTGGAGCAGGCAAGGAGCAGGCCCAGCTCCCAGGGAAGTAGGGAGTGCATAGAGAAAGAAGGGGGAGGAGGGCCTTGAGACTGTGGGACTTGCCAGGGGAGGGGAAAGAGGCTGGTCTAGAATAGGGCTGGGCCAGCCTGGGGTGCTGCTGGAGCCAGCTGGGGCAGAGTCTGTTTATTTGGTTTCTCATTAACCAAAGGAAGTGCTTGGATCAGATCAGGCCTCTGCTATTTGACTGCTTGCCCAGAGTGAGGCCCAGCCTGAGCTGGGGGGTCTCTGACCAGGGCTAGCTCTGGACAGATTATTGTCTCTGACCTCAAATTGGGTGAGCCAGCCTTACCTAGACCTCCCCAATAGTGTCCTTTTGGCAGTCCCCTAACCTGGCCAAGGTTGTCAGTTGTCTTTGCCTCAGTGGTGATGGGGGTGAGGTGGGGGACAAGGGTAGGATTCTGGAAGTAAGATGTGGGAATATAAAGAAACAGTAGTAGGAGAAGACCAAGGAAAAGTCTGGGCAGTCTACCGAAGCCCAGAAAGCTCCTGGCAAGCTGCTCCCTGGCACGAGTGCTGTGGCTGGTACTCCTAGGTATACCATCTAGTATGTCCTTCAGCAGGAACTTTTGTCAAGTGTGGAACATGGCCCATCTCTCGGAACTGCAGAAGATGCTCTGTGAAGATGGCAGGTAGGGAAATTACTTGCCTCATATTTGATGGGGGGGAACTGAAACCCCACAAGGCATAACTTACCCCAAAATAGACACCAGGCGAAGAGGGTCATGAGGACTCAAATAAGAGAAGTTCCCTAACAGGGAAACAGGTGACTCCTCACTTCCGCATTTGCCTCTTCCTTGCCAGCCTTGAGGAACAGGAGTGCTTCTCACCCAGTTCCCTCACCCTCCTGTCTGGGTCAGAAAAGGGCCAGGCTTAGCTCCAGGGAGGCAGAAGGGGTGGTCCTCTAGTGGTACAGCTCCAAAGCAGCCCCACCCTCTACTCTCCTTCCTGTCCCAGCTGGGCCCAAGCTGCTGGTGAGTCAGGGATAGAGGATGCTTCCCAGGTGAGTGTGAGGCTGCCTGCCTCCCTCTGCAAGCAGAACCCAATTGACCTAGGAAGTCAAACTGAGCAGGTGCTTACCCAGGCCTGGGGTCCCCAGAAAGGGACAGGCCAGCTTTATAGAATTTGAAGGCCAAAGCTCCTTTGAGCTTGTTGAGACTAGTCAATTTTAAGAGGCTAGGATACATTTCCAATGTTTGTGGAACATGACTGGCTTGGGACCCTCTAAGCAGGGCTGTAAAAATGGGTCCAAAAATCAAAGGAGAGTTGCAACCCACCTGGAGATGTCCTATGTTGGATCCTGCTAAGCAAGTGGCCCTCTGACCAGCTAGCAGCAATCGCTCTTGGAAATCTAGCCCACCTACCTGGACATGTAACAATCCTAATGACACCCAGCTCCGTCAGCCTGAGGCACGTCCTTGTCCATCAGCTGCTGGTGGTACAGCTGGCCATCAGATCTTGGTTCCTCCCTTGGGAAACACCTGAGAGGGGAAAGCAGCACCTACCCAAGGTAGAGGTCACCGAGCCCCAGGTGAGAGGGATCGAAAGGCACAGGGGAGAAAAATCATTGTAGGTTTTGTTTCTGGTGGTTGATTATTCATCTGGCAAAGAAAAGGGGAAGAGGAAATGCTGGAGGTTATGGGGAAAGAGGAATTTAAAGGTCTGTGGAAGGGAAGAGGTTTGCCAAGGGGCCTTTTGATCTGGAGGAAAGAACCCCAGGCTGTGAGCCACTGGACACTTGAGAGCCTGACCCTGCTCTGCCAAGACTCCTCTTTTGACCAGGCATGCACGCGTGCTTGGGTGTGCGCGCGCATATGTGTGTGTGTGCCTGTGCACGTGTGTGTTTGCGCACATTGTTCTCTCTGGTAATGTAGAGGTACTATGAGATTTGTTCATTTTCCTTAAAACAATCCCAGCAATAAACAGCATGGATGAGCTACCTTGATCCTAGGCTCCCCATGTTCTAGGAGTCTTTTAGTACTTGACTGAATTATTTCAGCTGACTCTGTGACTGGGTGGTGGGGATGTGAGAGGCAGATTAAACATATGCAGATTCAAAACTGGCCTTCTAAAGTCAGTCTTTGATTCATTCATGCTTTTTTTTTTTGCCAATAAATGTTGGATACACAGCACACTGAGACTTCTTCAGTGACAGCGTAGTGGAGAGTTTGGCTTTCCGGGGCTCTGCGTGCAGTTTTCCTCATAACTGACCAAAGCTGGCCTTTTGCAAGGGTCCTAAGAGGCTATCCTGCTGTCCCCATACTGGTCTGCTTCTTCCAATGCACCTCCCCCCACTACAACTCCAAACACTTCCACATGGCTGAAGGTGATGGAAGAGGAGCTGGCTTCTGAAGAATTTCCCATTCTCTGTCCAGATCCCTAGGGGAAGGGTCCACAGAACAGTTCCAGGTTCTGGGAGAAATAAGGGCAGAGCCACACTGACTGAGTCACGAGCCAGAAAAGGTAGAGCTACCATTGCCCTGTTATCTCCTTTCCAGACTGAACCTCTCATGAAAAAACTGAGGCCTAGAGTCCAGAAGACTCTTCTCCAATAGGCGCAGAGGAGCACACTTCTTCTGTACAGCTGAAGACAGAGAGAGATGGGTGGGAGGGGACGGAGGAGAGGAGGAGACCAGAGAAAGGGGGCAGGTGCACACATCAAAGGGCTGCCGGGGGTTGAGCCAAACGTATCTACATATATGTAATGTTTATATTGACAAACTGGGTAAGTTTGTTCAAGGTGATTACCAAAACAGCTGAGGAAAATGTGGCCCCAGGAGATTTAAGCCTGGTTCAAAGGCTGACTTAGAAAACACACTAACTGCGCATTTCTCCCTGGGGGCCACTCTGCTGGGGCACCTCACACAGCTCTGAAGCCACTCATCAGCATAACAGCTTGACAACATCTGTAAAGGGCCTTTGACCCACCCGTTTGTGGCCCAGACTCTGAATTGGGCAATCCAAGACTAAGCAGAGGCTTAAAGCTCCCGTGGCCTCCCCGTCCCTGGATGCTGAGCGCTACTGTCCAGCCTCTTGGGCACACTTCAGGGCAAGCTCCCTCCATCCCCCTACCAGGCTGCTTGGGCTCTTCTGGCCAGCCTGACAGTTAGCTGTCCCTGCCCTGTCTTCAGTCCCTCTGCACACACTAATAGCCATAGCAGTAACATGCTTTCACATGCAAATTGCTATGGAATTCTCAGCCCCTGCCGGTGCCCCAGCCCCCAAGGCCTCCCCCTGGGCAGATTCAGAGAAGAGAATGGAATCTTTCAAGCTGTTAGGGCGTTTTGAGACCTTGGAGTCCAGCCCCCTTTTTAGATGGATGGGAAAACTGAGGCCCGGAGAGGGGAGACAGGAACTGCCCAAGTCACGCAGAGAGTTCACCGGACTGGCCCTCACCCAGGTCTCCTGACTTCCAGTCCATTGCCTCTTCAACACCCACCAGACCCCCTCCCATCTGGCTTGCTTACTATGGGCCCAGGAATCCCCTTCTCTGGCGCTTTAGTTTCTCCTAGGCACCCCTCTGAGGGGCCTGGGAGTGTGAAATCTGGAAAGAAAAGGCCAGAGGTGTCTGTGACTTAGGGCATTGCCCAGGGAAGGAAGCCATTTTCCTTTGAAACAGGCAGCAGGAGGGTTTGCTAGCTGGTCTCTTGGCCTCTAATTCCTTGATCCAGGCTAACCGCCTCCCCTAGCCCATCAGGCTTGCTCAGCCCCAACAAGCCTGCTCAGTCCACGGCCTCTGTGGCCTCCCCAGGTGTGTGCATTCTCACCGCTCCAGTGAGTTCATACCAGCAAAGCCTGAGCCCTGGGAGGTCCTGAGAACTCTGATCCCCGCTTGGGTGTGGAAAAAAAGAAAGAAGGAAAAAAACCCAACTCCCATTCCTTCAGTTTAGTTGAACAAGGTAGAGGTTCTCTGAAATGAACCTTACGAGAAAACAAACATAAACACTAAAGGAGGAAAAGAGAGGAAGCTCTTGTCCATCTGTGCTCCCCTTCCACATTGGCAGTCATCCTCCCCACCCCCACCCCCATCCCCAGCATGCTTTACAGGGCCCTGGGTGACCTAGAGCTTGTCATGTGTAGCATCTCACCTCCATCCTTCCTACCACACATAGCTGCTAAAGGTGTGTACCCAACACCACCAACCTACTCATGGCACCTACCAGGGAAGATAGAGTCTTAGGCCTCAGTGCTTGCCACACACATGTCCATCAGCTAGAACCCCCTGGCAAGTTCCTACTGATCTTTCCTGTGTGTGTCTGACCCTCATGGCTGGTACTCTTCTGCACTTTCATGGCCTCATGCTGAACGCATCTGCATCTATGTGTACTTATACTAGACGGTGAGCTTGGAGAGGACAGGAACCTGTTTCCAACTCATCTCACCTTGAGGGATACTCTGCATACAGCTTAACACAAAGGCAATGTCAATAAACCTTTGAAATATTGATTCAATTGAAAGGGCTTGGCTGGGCTGGGACAGTCATCCCTGGGCTCTGTTCCTGCCCTCCACTGCTCGCATTATTGTCCAGCCAATCCAGGAATGCAATGTCCTATTATATTACCCTGCAATAAACGCTAACATTTATTGACTACTTATTATGGGCCAGGCACCTTGCTCAACCCTGCCTGTCATTCCTTCATTGACACCTCCTGTTGTACTAGTGTCGCATTGAGGTCCCTATCTAAGACAGACCTATGATTAGCCTGTTTTATGGTTGAGGAAATCAGAGAGAGAGAGAAAGAGAGAGAGAGAGAGAGAGAGAACACCTTGCTTTCAGAAACATGGCTAAAAAGTTATAGAATGTGGGTTTGAACCCAAAAGACCTGAATCCAGAATTCAAATTTTAGACTTGTGAAGCAAAATGCTGTTCTCAGCTTGATGGGCTAGATTCTAGGGCTATATGGTTAACAGAAGTACTGTCCTGTGGTAGTTAAGAGCCTAGCATCTGGATTAGGCTAGCATGGTTCACAGATCAGCTTTGCTATGCTCTAGTGAGAAATTGTCAATCAAGTCACTTAAACGGCTGCACTTTGGTTTTACATCCAGCCGCTGGGAGTGAGTGAAGCTTCCACCTCACAGACTACAGAAAGGAGTAAGGAGGACAGAGGTGGTGAGCTGCAGGCTCTTTCAGGCCTCAGCCCTGGGGCTTAGCAAGATTCGAGGCGACTCCCAGGTTACTGTGCCCCTTGCAAAAGCTTAGAGTCAGGATCCAGAGACTTGCTTCTAGATGTGACTGCCGCAGACACCCAAATGCCATCTCTTCTCTTCAGGCCTGCATTTTAACACCTGCTGAATATGAATAAGATGACGTTAGCAGAACTCGTGTGTAGCAAGCAGCCAGTGTGCTTCAATGGGAGAAGCCACCATTTTCCTACTAGAGTGGATGCACCTCTGGAGCAGTGAGCTTGGGCCTCAGCCAAAGCTGCTCCATAGTGAATAGGCAGATAGATTCTCTACCTGCAGTCTACTCCCTGCCTAGCCAGCCTCTTACATCCAGAACACCAGTTCTGAAGTGGGCACGTTAACTCCCAGAATGGTGTAGAATTCTCCTGGGAGGGCCAAAAGGATGCAGGACTCAGAGAGTGTTTCATTCCCGTCCTTTGTAGGGTCACTGGAGTTCCACATTCTGTTTGATGGATTCTCTGCAGTAGCTGTCTCCTTTCTGTACTGTCTCACTGATGAAGTTGGAACTGATAAGGCCTTTCTGAAGGCTACTTAGATAGTAAGAATCAGTTTCAGCACCAAGAGAAGACCATGTATATTGGGGATGCTAGTCACAACTGTATGTATTTGAAGGTGATGTTTAATATCAAAAAGTTGACACACACCTGGAAAGACAACTCCCCTGTGTCATTCCAAATGCTTTTCATAATCGACATATTCACACAAACACAATGCATATACTAACAGGCTAGGATCTACACATGTGCATATGCACACAACGTACAGTACACGGATGTGTGTGTGCATGTACACGTACCTCTGGTAACATATTTTAAGTCAGTGCAGCATAATAAATGCCATCAACTGTCCCGTTTGCCCTCAGGAGTTTTGCATGTATGCCACTTAACTCACAGAAGATCCTCTCAGTAACTCAGCTCCCTTATTTATGACATGGAGATGCTAGAAGATGCCAAGAGGTAACACCCATCAAGCCCTTATAGAGTCCTGGGCACATCGTAACTGTTTAGTTCGATTATTGCAACTACAATCTCACTAAGAAAAGGATGGTCACGTGTCTGTTTCTTGTCATCAAACCATGCTCTCTCCAAGGGTAGGCACAATATTCTATCTGTCTAGTTTGATGCTCCACTGCCAAGTACAGAGCCTGACACATGATAATACTGAGTGAGTTTGGTCAAAGAATAAACTTTATCTGATGCCTTCAATGTAGAGAAGAGGCCACCAAGGCTCAGGAGGGAAGAAGAACTGAGACTGGGGTTCAGGTCTCTGACCTTCCACTGTGATCTCCCAGGACAGCAGGTATGGGCAGGAACCTACTAGAATCCTGGAGCTGGAGATCCTCTGCTCTTTAATATCCTTAGTGTGGGCTCTCTATGATGAAGGTGTCCGAGGCTGGGACCATTGGGCTGCACCCTCCTCAATTTTTGCCCTCATTCCCTCTATCCTGGGCTCTAGCCTGGCCCAGCCAAACAGGAAGATTCATTAATCCTCTAAATATACAGAGCCTGGGGGCCATGTGAAGCCTGCAACAGAGCTGGGGTCCCAGTAGGGCCCAAGCCTGAGGCAGCAGTACTGGAGTGGAGGACTGGCTGGGAGGGGGCCTGGAGAGGGGAGGCCCAGAGACCAACTAGCGTGATGATTGATAGGGAGGTGAGTGGAGCCAGGCCAGCCCCAGGCTCTCAAACTCCAGTACAGTCCAACTTGTAGCCAACTATCCCTGCAGCCTCTATCACCCCCCCTCCAATCCTGGTCCCTACACCAGCAATGGGGCCATGCCCCTCTCTGCATTATGGGGCCCTAGGCTTCAAAAGCATAGTGCTTAAGAGGTAGGCGGTTAGGGGTGGGGTGGCTATCCCCAGCCTCCTGCCTGCTTATTATTGTAAGGGCTAGTTCTCTAATCAAAACTCCCCAATTACCCAAGGGCCCCTCTGATTAATATTCCATGATAACAGGAATGGGTCACATCTGGCTGCAGGAGCCAGAATTCGACACTCCAGGAGCCCTGTGATTGGTCTGCAAGAAGAATAATAAACTTCCTTTTTCCTCCTCCCCCCTTTCCCTTCTTTTCCATTCCAAGATTCCCTTTTCCTCTACCTCATCTTCCTCAGGCCTGTGTCTAACACCTCTCTTCACTTGCATCTGAGGTTTTCACTACGTCCTTCACCTTCTGTGGAGGTGGAGGTCCAGGAGGTCCGGTTGCAGGTCCTATTGTCCCCTTCTTTGCCAAGCCTGCTCTTTGATGTGGCAGCTAATGGAAATGGGGGTAAACAGGGAATGACTTAGGGTCCTTTAAACACACTGTCTCATCAAATCTGCCTAAACCTACAAGGCAGTTAGTATTCTCCCTGGTTATTGAGAAGGGACCCCTGTGGCTGAGAAGGCACAGGATTCACACAGGATCATACAGTCATTTAGTGACAGAGCTGGAATTGCCAACCTGGGGCTTTCTGCTTCCTAAAGCTTACCCTGATTTGCCAAGGATGGTGTTTGTCCGTGAATATTCAGATAAAGGCAGGACCCAAGGCCAGAACAGCCACTCTCCCAGGCTAGTGCACTGTACAGAGGATTTCAAGGTCCAGACCAGCTTAGGCTATATAGTGACACCATGTCCCACGAAACAACTATCAGTGAGACTCAGGCCTTGTCAAGAAGTTGAAAGGGAAGCATGTCAAAAAGCTGTGGTGCTGTTCTAACCGCAGCTGAAACAAATCCTCTGTATCTGGGATTTGGGGGAGAGAATGAGGCAACAACTTTTAGTAGAATCCCACACTGCTGAGGGGAAAACACTCACTGATACCCACAGTAGAAGGATAGCGGGGACTAGAGACTCAGCCCTAGAGGCGCTGCCACTTAGATGAAGTCCTTCCATTTGCTGTCACGTGGATGGTGATGTGTGGAAGAGGTTTCCCATAATGCCCACATGCAAGGGACTGCCGACATCCCCTCCTTTGGCCCACCCCAAACACCAGAGAGGGCCCAGCTGCCCGTGTTTATTCAGTCTTCACTAGGAACCCTGCCTGAGTGGGGATGGGGGGTGGGGATCGCAAGTAAGAGTTGTTGCTGTGGGTGGTGACCAGAAAGGATTCTCTTTCAGCCAGCCTCTGACCAAACTTACTCCCAACACACCATGAATCACTATGGGAAAGAGGAAGGCAGTCTCCTGTATCCCAGGGCCACAGTGATCTGGGCAGGGGTGGGGGTGGGGCAAATGACACTGTGTAGGTTGTATCAGTGACCCACAAGCAGAAGTTTGGTTGGCTGAGGACATCTCCACCTGGCATTTTTACTTCGCTCCTGCCCCCTTTTTCTGGTGCTTTCACATGCAACTCTCCTCAAAAATACCAAATAGCTACCTCTTTAACTCACAGCAAGATGGACTGGGGCCTTGGGGCGAGGGGACTAAGAGGCTAGGCTAAATCAGTGGCCCTTGGCTCTAATCTTGTTGCTTCTATGCTTCTGCTTGGTGCTGTCCTAACCACAGCTGAAACATAGAGCTAGTCCCTGTTTCTATCTACCTTCTTGACAAGGCTTGAGTCCCACAGATGGTTGTTTCTTGGGATATGGTTGTTTCTTGGGATATGGTCTCATTATATAGCCCAAGGATGGACTGAACTTGAAATTCTCTTGCCTCCGTCTCTTGGTGTTCACAAGAAGTGTCCTGTTTCCTTTTGTTGCTAGCAATCAAACCCTGTGCCTGCTAAGCAAAGAGTCTTCTTTGCCTCCAGCCCCATGAGGCATAGCCCTCAACACTGATGGAGGCCCAGGAAGGCCTTTAAGAGCTCTGGCTTTGCGTAGAGGAGCAAAGGCCCACGCCATACCCATTCCTACTATTTTTTCTCTCTTGTCATGGTCCAGCTCCCCATAGCCTCTCACTCTACCCCTCGCCTCTGGTTTGCCTGCCCCCTAGACTGGTCCCACCCCTAGTTATCCCTCTAATTTATCTTCTACACACGGAAGCTCTCCTCACCTTCTGCTTCCCCGCCCCACATACCAATGAGTTGCGTAAGTTCTCTGAACCTCAGTTTGCTCATTTATGAAATGGGATAAAAGTCACACCCAGTTTACAGATTTGTGAGGATGAGCAGGGGGCAGGCTCACAAACCGCTCTGAGCCAGGTCTGAGGTAGCACAACTGCTCAGTGTCACGGAGTAGCCTGCTCACAAGGAAACAGGACAACACTGAGGGAGCGCTGACGGCACCAGGTACTCTTCTAAGTGCGTCATGTGGTCATGTGAATAGTTTACGTAAGCTTCCCAACAATTTTACATGGTCTCACTGCTGTTGTCTTATTTCATAGATGACTATCTGAGGTATGGAGATGTCATGCAACTTGACACGGTTCACCTTGCTAGCAGCCTGCAGAGTCACACAGTAAAGTCACATTGTCTGACTCTACTTACATTTGACCTCTCAACCATCTCTCAACCGCTCGCTCTCGCTCTCGCTCTCGCTCTCGCTCTCGCTCTCGCTCTCGCTCTCTCTGGCTCTCTCTCGCTCTCTCTGGCTCTCTCTCGCTCTCTCTGGCTCTCTCTCGCTCTCTCTGGCTCTCTCTGGCTCTCTCTCGCTCTCTCTTGCTCTTGGTCTCGCTCTCATTCTCCCTCTCACTGTTTTTTTTTTTTTCGCCACAGGGTTTCTCTGCGTAGCCAGAGATCTGTCTGCCTCTGCCTTCCAGGTGCTGGGATTAAAGCTGTGGGCCACCACTGCCTGAGGCATGCTGTCGGTTTTAACCTTCCTTAGAAGTCTCTGGCTCCTAAGTAGCTACTGATTAAACTCTAAGTCCCTTAAACTGCCACCCAGTGTTCACCTTTCCTTCTCATTCCTCATATGTCAGTACACTACCAGACTGAGGGCTTCCAAAACACACAAGTGATTTGTCTGCTTTCGGGTCATTTCTCAGCAGCTCCCACCATATGGAATGACCTCCTGTCCCAGAAAATCCTGCTACCTGCCCACAAACCTGTTTCTACAAGGGCTTACATCTTAAAGTGGTTAGGGTCAAGTCAGCACTTAGAGAGGCAAATGCAGTGTGGCCAGTCTCGTGGGTGGTATATAGAGTCACTAAAGTGTCATCATCCTTGGGAAGCTGGGTAGAACATTACAGCAGGCCTGGTGCAGAGGCCTTTAACCATATGGGCACCTAGTCCTGCCCTTTGGAATTATTCCTCTCAGCTCTTCTTCTCTGACCCAGATGCCAGGACTCTGCAAGAGCTTGTCTACCAAGCACTCTGCATTTAAAACTATAAATCAGGGCTAGCAGGAAAGGCTGGTCTCCTGGGAAATCAGATACTACATTTAAGAGGTATATAGATTTTGCCACCCCCCACTTCTTCTGAACTTGAGTTTGAATGACTCCATGTGACTTCTGGGCATACTGGATGCTTGTGTTTGGCCCCCTGCAAGGGAGAAGAGAAAGATCAGTATTTTCCTCTCAGCTGTTGATATGGCTTTATTGTCATGCTCTAGGATTGACTGTAACAGACAATTGATCCTACTGCCCAATTATTGTCAGAAAGCAGGACTTAAGATCAACTACCCGAAACCCGAGATCATCAGCGTTGGCAGACGGCCCCCAGCATTCAATTGGTTTTTCTCCAACAATTTAATACAGCAGGTCAAATCATTCAGTTACCTGCGGGTGCAATTTGCAACTAATTCATCTTGGAGGGTTCACCGGGAAGCTATATTGCCTAAATTAGATGTTCTAGGGGTGTTTTATTGAGAGTTTTTAAATGGCCACAGTGGCAATTGGTAACGCCTGCTTTGAAAGCATTCCAGACAGAAATAGCTGCAGGCCTGGCTCGATGGTGGGGAATTTAGCACATTGGACACTTTGTAGACTGTTTTCAGTGGGGAAACTGCCTTATCTGGGGTTGCCTTCTGGGTCTTCTGTGAGCATCATCCCTAAGACTTCTTCATCCATCTAATCACTCCCCCCACCCCCGCTTACCTTCTGCCTATCTCTGAAGGGTGCCCAGGACTCTGCTGCACAGGAACGACTCACAACTATCAAGGTACAGGACTGCTTCAGAGAACTCAGTCCCGTAATGTCTGATGCACCCGCCTAACTGCTGGCTCAGCTTGAAAAAAATTATCTTGAGCAGACTTCCTATCAGGCAGGCTGTGTAGTCTCTGTTCTCAAGTCTCCTGCTCTCCTCAACGTAACGCATCTTAGCAGAGGGTTGCCCACTGAGATTATTGCAGCACATGTGACCTTTCAGGGTGCTAGAGAAGATGGTAGCTGTCAACCTGGGCTTTAGTAGCATAGAGGCTTGGGTTTACCTCTGGCCACTTCCTGTCTGTGTGTCTTTGGGCAATGATTTCACTAAACCTCAGTTTCCTCTGAATAGCAAAGGTAATAATAATAGTGCTCGCGTCCTGTACGTGGGGATTGAATGCTTACCCTATAGTAAGTGGTGGCTATCATTACTTGTCACTTTCCTTTAATAGCTGCCATGGAGGTCTTTATAGTAGGTGGATTGGAGGGATCATCATGAGAAAGTCAACTTGGTATTCTGCTATGTGACAGTGTCTCTTGGGTTCTACTTTGTGAACGACTGAGAGAAAGGCATGTTCTGGAATCTTTGGTTTATGTCTATGTCCCAGATGTCTCGAACCTTATAACTGATGCTATTTCCTTTACTTATGTGACTTTCAAGCAAGCCAAGGGCCAAATGCAGACTTCGGTAGTTATAGAACCCTACAGAAGGCAACTTGTATATGTGTATGTCACGCCCCCTGGGTTTATTATCTTCCTAACCTCATTTTTCTTTATCTTGATTTCTTTTCAAGTACATATTTGATCATTTTCAATTTTATGGCATTTGTTCAGCTGTTCAAATCTCTTCGTGAAGCACATGATATGAATGAGTGTTGTAAGACGTGCCGTCACGTAATAAATGTTCACTGTCGCCAGTGCTTACGGAGAATTGGTTGATTTAATCTCACAACTATGAGGAAGGGAGCATTGTCACCACCACCCTTTATAGAGCAGGGCATTGAGGTTCAGCAGAGCTTAAGTTACTACATCAATCCTTTTGGCTTACGGCTCTGGGACTCTATCTGCGCTGGCTGAGTTGATTCTTTTCTAAGCTGTCTGAGATCCACAGAAGTCAGGTAGGTACAGAGGTACGATCTAGGGCTGCACAGAAACAAGTGCTAGACTAGGTAGATATGCATAGGTCTAGATGGCAAGCAGTAGGGTGATGCTGTGATAGGGTTTTCTATGGGATAATGAGGGTGGCCTTGTCCAAATGATAGAATTCCCAAACTGCCATAGACCCTGGCAGGAAATGTGGAATTTGACATCCTAGGTTCACGCTCTGGTATCAGGCGAGAATCACCTCGGGGACCCTCTGTATTCCCTTGTGATCACCACTGTCCAGGCCTGTGTTGAGGAGATGCTACATACATGGTTGACAGGGACTAACATGCTTTATTGTGGATCTTCTCCAGTATCTCTTCCCAGACCTCCAGCAACCCCAGGGCTCTTTGAGAAACTGAGGAAGAGAAGACACATCTCTGAGAGTCTCTTGCTGGTGGAAATGAGCAGATCCAGGGAGGATAAAACTGGTTTATATGCTGGACCCGTGGCTTCATGGACACTGCCTCTACCTTCCACCACTGGGCATGAACCCATGGTCTGGCAGTGCTTGAAGAAAGCCACGATAAATGTTGAGCCATATTTTCTACAGGACAGATAGGGGATGGTGAGGCCTGGGTAGCCCAAGGACCAGCCTGGAGGGGCACAGTGAGGGATTCAGAAGCATACCTACCATTAGAGTCTAGGTCTCCTTCCCTCCAAGTGTATCTTTATTGAGCTAGACCATTCAGAGGCCCCAACTTGTTGTTTCCCTTACCAAAGCTTGGGAGTTTGTAACAAACTGTTCAAAACTAGTTATTACTGGCTTCTGTGTTTCAAGGACTTTCTCTTTGTTATCCCACCCGGTCTTTCAGCAACCCTGCCAGAGTTATTATTGCCTCTAATTTCCTTGATGAGAAAGCCAAAGGTCAGAGAGGTTAGGTGACCTGTCCAAGGCCACACACATCAGGAAACTGGGAAGTTGGCCAATCTTAGCTGTTTAGCTACCATGTCTTTGTATTTAGCCACGAGGTTATACAGGTGTGAGATGGGAGTGTGTGTGTGGGGGGGGTGGCTGTCGTGTGTGTGTGTGTGTGTGTGTGTGTGTGTGTGTGTGTGTGTGTGTGTGTGTGTGTGTATGACTGAATGTTGGCTGAAGAGGATTCCTGACTGACTTTCAGATCCTGATTCATGCTCTGCCAGGGAACTGCCTGGGGACAGGGCAAATTCTCTGTGAGACCTTTCTGCCATGTCTTTGTGGGGACTTGGTTTGGCTGCATTTATAAGTTGCTAACGCTCCTGAGCTGAAACCGGCACAGATACTCTAAGCAGGGGTTCTAAAGCGGTGTTTCCCAACTGTGTGGGTAAGGCTGGCAGCCATCAGGTGCTAGGAACTTGTTGAAAATGCACACTCTTAGGGTTTCCGTCCAGTACTGCTGAGTCAGAGATGTGGGTGGAGCCCAGTGATGTGTGTTTTAGAACTGTGTGAACATGAGCTAGGTACAGGAGAGAAGCCCCACAGAGGACTGGCAGTTTGTGCTTCTTTGTGACTTGACACTTATGCTCAGAACACATTGCTTTCTAGTTTCCAAAGGAGCTCTTGTAGTCTTCCCCAAGTCTCTCAGCAACAGGGATCCTGCCTCCTTTTCAGTGAGTAATCTGACATCCCTGGCTGAGCATAGCAGTATTCTCGGGCACACATAGCCTCTTAGAGTCCCTTTTCAACCTTTGCCCCAAGCTAGCCAGGATGGAAAGAGAAGCGAGGATGGGCAACTTCACCTGCTCCCTCAAATCCTTCCTGTCAGCAACACTTGCAGAACAAGTTCCCTCTTCCCCAGGTGAGCTCACCTGGCATGGAAGGAGACAGGTGATACAGGAAGGAAGAGGGTGCTTGCAGCCCAGTGGCCACTTTCTACAGGACACCTAGAGGGGCATTCTCAGGGGCATCCTCAGGGGCCCTTCTCTCTTCTCGGCTGGATATGGAAACTACTGGGACTGGTCCAGGACACAAGACACTGGCCCCATGGCTTCACTGGGAGGTGAGGGGTGGGCTTCAGGATGACTCCTATGCAGGCCTGTCTTTAACCCCAGCCACAGGCCTAATCTCAGGTCCCTGGTAGATAAATTGGGAGACTCTCTTGTCTAGCATGCCAGAGGGACTGGCAGTGACAGAATAAGACATGAAGATGGGGAATAGCTAGGCCCCCCCAGATATAAATATACACATATCTAACAGATTGTGAGAGTGGGCTTCTGTCCAAAGCATATTGGCAAGCACTTGGTCCACTGATTCTCTACGGTTTGTGGCATCTTGGGGGGGTCTACTGCTGTCTCACTAGGAGCCACAAATTCTGTTCTTTTTCCTCCCCACCCCCAATCTCTCCCCCCACCATCTTCCTCTTTTTTGTTTGTTTGGTTTTGTTTTTGAGATGAGGGCTTCTGTATAGCCTAGACTGGCTTTGAACTTGCAATGTAGTCCACACTGAACTGGAACATACAATCCTCCTATCTCAGCCTCATGAGTGCTGAGATTATAGGCCTCTGCCACCATGACTGGGCACAGGCCCTTTGAAAATACGGGTTTTTTTTTTTTAATGCTTTTATTTCAATAGTAAAGGTACTTTTTCTCATAAAGACAAGTATGATTTGCAATTGAAAGGCATCTTCATGGCTGGCATTCAGTTGGAGGGTGTTTCTCAAGTGCAGATCTGTACTGGATTGTAATTGACAAGAGATATCTATTCAGAAGTCATCTCTCTAGGAATTTCTGTCCTATGATTGGTGGAAGCCCAAGCTTCAGGAGGACTAATCTCATCCAGTGCTGCCAGGTTTCACCAGAGGATGCTAAGGCCCAGAAACAGACAGGTACTTACCTGAGGTTTTCCAACACATCAAAAGAGTGGACACTATAAGGCCAGGCTCCTGCAGACCAGCCTAGAAATCATCTCGTTGCACTCTGAAGGGTTATCTTGGCCTGTTTTCTGCTGCTATAGCAGAGCACTTAACACTGGACGATGGTAAATGGACAGAAATTAATTACTGTGTGATTCTGGATGTCTGGGAACTTTAAAAGCAGGGTGCAGGCGTCTGGAGAGGGCTTGCACACTCTGTCATCTCCTGGTAAAGGCAGAAGGGCAAGAAAAGGCAGGAATGAGAGAGCAAGAGGACGCCAAGCTCACTTTTATAACACGTTGATCTAGACACACCTATTCCTGTGATGACAGCGCAAATCCACCCATGAGGACCAAGAGCAAATGACCTTCTGATTAGGGTCCATTTCCCAGCACTGTTGAATTGAGGATGTCATTGTCAGCACATGAACTTCTGGTGCTATTCAAACATTTGCAAGGGGAAGGTTAAATCCAGGCAGAATACAGTATGGGTGGCATAGGTAATGTGCCCATGTTGTCACCACTATAGATTTGTCTCTCCTTTTCCTACTTCCCAGTACAGTGTGCATCTGTTTGACTGGTTTTGGTATAACAAAATATCTGACCAAAAAAAATTCTAGTAAGAGAGGGCAAACTTAATTTGGCTCATGGTTTTAGAGAGGACAGTCCTTAGTCCTCAGCTCCATTGACTCTGGGTACATGAAGAGGCAGGAGCTCATGATGGTGGGTATGTGCAGTGGTTCTATGCCTCATGGAAGACAGGAAACAGACAGGAGGATGTCAAGAACCAAATACGCAGAAGGATTCACCTAGTGACCTAATCCCATTAGTGTGTCTTCACCTCCTTAAGTTTTTAGAACCTATCAAAACAATGCCACTAGCTAGGGTCCAAGTCTTCAATGCTTGAGTCTCTCACACAACTTTTTATATGCAAACTGTGACAGACTGCGCAGACTCCAGGAGTATGTTAAGCTCGTGTTGATCCTATAAAGAGATCCAGAGAGCCAAAGGATGAATGGGGCAGATGGGATTAAGACCTTTTTTCATTGTGACCACTGGGTCTCTGTTCTAGGACAGATATGTAGCTATAGTGCTTTTGGGGGGGGAGGGGGGAGGGTTCAGAGAATGACCTGTGATAGCCTTACTTTCAGTTTTTAATGAATGAATTTATTACAAGTGTGGCAAGTAAAAATAAAAGAGCAAACAGCAAGTAGCTGGTAGACAGACAGACAGACAACTATCACCATCAAATCAAGTGCAAAGAACTGGAATAGCTCAATTGAGAGAGCAGGTAAAAGGGGCATCATCAAATTCAGGGTTTACAACACCTAGCAGAAAGTGGTGAGGAAGAGAGCAGCCATGCCGCAGTGCCTGACTGGGAGTCTTTCCGTTGATTGGCTTTTGGCTTCTTGTTCCCACTGCAGCCATGCTTCTGTGATGAGATAAACAGTAGTGGCCTGTGTTTGGTGATGGTTTACCTTCCAGCTGCTCTCAAGGGTGTGGCGATTTTACTCATAGGCTGCTTTTATGTCCTTTCTCCCCATTACAGAATGGGGGGGGGAGCAGCTTGCCTCGGGACAGGGCGTTTTGGAAGACACTAAAAATAAGCATGCTGGAGTTTGGGACAAGTGAGCCCTATTTGCTTTCAGAGTCTGCTTTCAACAAACTTAAACAGCACATGACAATTTTATTAATAGTGTAATATCATATCTCCACTCTGACTTGTTCTAGCTGGACGGTAAATGATGATGATGAGCAAATCGTAAAAATGATGGCGTGTCTCATAAGTCTCCAAAATGGATGTTTGTATCTATAATGACATTGAACATGCATGGAGCATTTACTAAATGCCAGGCATTTCACAATTGGGATGTCAAGATGTGACTGAGGAAGGGATGGCTACATTTTGTAGATTGTGAAAGTGGGAGCAAAGGTCAAGTCCACTGGTTGTAGATGGGAGAGCCCAGCAGATTGGTTCTTGAGCTCACTTTCTTTACATTCCTTGCTTTCCTGTGATCATCACATTAGCCCTGGAAAGGAGCCAGAATGTGTCATCTGTCCCCAGAGCACAGGAGAGGAAGCTGTTGCTCAGAGAGGGGAGCAATGAGCTCACAGGGTCCGTTCAGCTCCTGATACAGTATTTCTTCTCTGTACCCAATACCATCCCATCAAAGAGTCAAGGCCGGGAGATCTCTGAGGACTTGGGTGTATGTCAAGAACAGATTTGTCAAAGGTTGGTGACAACGGGAAGTTTGTGGAACTCACAAACTGATCAGAAACTATTATCTCCAGTTGGTGGTTTCCCAGGTAGCCGTCATCCCCACACACTCACAGGAAAACATACTTTCTGCAGCCTCTGAACTTGCTCCTCTATTTGCTAGATTGGAAATCATCTATGTTGGGAAGAACAATTTGGGAATCCATTTCCAGTTCCCTCTTCTTGCCATGTTTACTAAGCAATGTTGCTGTGACCTTTGAAATCTTACCTGTGGTTCTAAGTCAGTTGTCCCCCACAGCAAGTGAATTGAGATGGAAATGTTTCCATTTGCTAGCTTTGGCTTCTGCAAGTTTGGAAAACCTTTCAATGCAATGCCATCTGCTCCTCAACTGTGTTGGCATCACATTTTTTAAATGAAATTTTGCCAGCGATGCCAACTTCAACTTTCACTCACATGTTTGTCGATGTCAATATATACCCAAGTTCAATGTAAGCCTCTTTTGCTGAGCATCTTCTCATGATGAACAGGGGCCATCTCTGGAGATACTGCTTGCTGGCAGAACTGGGGTATGGTTGCAGAGACAAGCTTAGGCTGAGCACTGTCCTTGACATTGGTGAGGCAAATGGCACACAGAGGACACGATGACTGTACAGCAGGTAGTATGAAAGCATATACTCAAAATGCAGAACCAAGGACAGGGCAAATGGCTCCATCAGTAAAGTGTTGCTGTGCAGGTGTTAGGACTCAAGTTCAAATCCACAGAACTCAAGAGAAAAAAATAAAGCTAGAAATGGTGGTACACAACTGTAATCCCAGGACTGGGATGATGAAGAAAAGAGGATCCTTGGGGATTTGTGTTTAGTGCCTTTGGGTTTAGTGCCTCGAAAACAAGGTGGACCAATAACAAACGTTTCATGGTAAAGGTGTTTGCCAATCCTTATGACCCAGTTCAATTCCCAGAACCCATATGGTAGGAGAGAACCAACTCCTACAAGTTTTCATCGGACTCCTCCACAAGTACAGTGGCATGAATGTACACACACACACACACACACACACACACACACAGAGAGAGAGAGAGAGAGAGAGAGAGAGAGAGAGACAGACAGACAGACAGAGACAGAGAAACAGAGAGAGACAGAGACAGAGAGAGGCACAAGGAGGAAGTAGAGAGATGCATATGCATGCATTGAAGGCCACTTTGAGGTTGGGCTTGTGTGGATCCTGTTATGAATCCTCAGGCTTAGTCTCTAGAGCAGTAAATAACTGGGCTCCCGTGCCTTCTCTGCTTACAGTCGCTCTGTTTGCCAAGAACCCCAGGAAGGGAGATGGAGAATTCTAGTCTCTGTCAACAGAGAAATGATTAGTCTAAAGTCACAGATAATAAATTGAGACTAGCGTGGGAGCTGGGCAGCCAAACTTCAGCAAGTAGAAACAATTGGTCTGCACCTAGTCTCTGCATGTTAATTACTGACCAGCTGCAACTGATGGGCACTAAGGGAGAATTCCATCACTCGAGAGGCAGTAGACACAAAGGTTTGAGCCAAGAAGAGTGAGTCCAAATTCTGGCTCCACTGTTTGGTGGCCCTGTGGCTTTCAGCCTCAGCCTCCAACTTTCAGGACACACAGCTATATCACTTACAAATCTGGACACTGATTATCACACCGTCACATCGCCACACTGAAGGTGCATAAAATGCCAGGTGTGAATGGATATCTCACACATATATAGTCTTATCACATTTTTTTTAATAAAGCCTCACTATGCAGCCTAGGCTGATCTTGAACTCAAATTTTTCCTGCCCAAGCATTGAGCTTTACAAATATATGCCACCATATCTTACGTCTTACTTCATTTCAATATAAGCAATCTTATAACCTATGCGACAGATGAGGAAAACAGAGAGACTATACATCGTGTCCATTATCACACAGAAAACAATGAGGACAGAATTTGAGCATGGGCATGCTGGACCCAGAGCCTTTGCTTCTTTTTACTATATTGTAGGGCCTCACACCAGTGAAATGGTCAGCTGGGTCAAATGCCCAGGGAAGACTCAGTCTTATAATACAGGGGCTGTCGACAGTCTTTCAGAGCACAGGGAGAAGGGAGTGGCTGTGTTCAGCCCCCTGAGTGGTTCCCCTCAAACTAAGTACTTCTCCAGTGGGTATATCCTTTTATACCCACTCTGTACTTTTATTCTCTCTTACCCTGTTCCCAGCTCTTCCAGGTCAAGGCAGACCTTTTCTGCCCCTCTATACAGCCTGTCTGGGCCAGTGTGCCTCCCCAGCTCGGGTGAGACATTAAAAATTGAAACCTCCTTTGAAGAGAAAACAGTTTAATAAATGCTCCATTCATTTTTCATGAGAGGAACAGGGCACAGATGGGGGAGGGAGAGACAAGGTGGAGACAAGCAGTAGGTAGGCAGAGGGAGTCTTGGGATTCCCTGATGGGGCTAGTCTCCCCTCCTTTTCTCTCCCTCGACCTTGTTGGTAGGGCCTCTGCTGGGCTTTCTCTTGGGAATACCTCTGCTTTCTCCCAAGAAGATCCTGGCTGCAGTTCACAGGGAGTGTACTAGGTGACCTATGACCTATATGGGACCTGCCTTCACACCAGAGTAAAATGAAGCCTGTCACTTGAGCCCTGGCCACTCATGATGCAGCATAGGGCTAGAGACCCTTGGCTAGACACTGGGCAAGTGCTAAGTCTCCTGAAGAAGTCTAGCAGAGAAGTTTGGGTGAGAAGGAATCAAAGCAAGTCTGTTCCAAACCCGGGGTCACAGTCTTCAGACCCGGGGCCTGTCTAATTAGGAGAGACAAAATTAATTTACTCTACCCTTTCTTATCTCTTCCACCTCTCCCATAGCAGATCTACCCATGAAAGGATCCCTCAGCCTGACCCTGGCAGGAAATATGTACACTCAGATCTAACAGAAAGGGGTACCTGCCACAGAGATGTTTGTGGGCATGCTACTTTTCTGTATGTGCGTATCTCTCTCTCTCTCTCTCTCTCTCTCTCTCTCTCTCTCTCTCTCTCTCTCTCTCTCTCTGTGTGTGTGTGTGTGTGTGTCTCTGTGTATCTTTATTTCTCTGTCTCTCTTTTTATCTGTCTCTTTTTCTGTCTCTTTACCTCTTTATCTCTGTCTCTGTGTCTCTCTCTTTCTCGTGTGTGTGTGTGTGTGTGTGTGTGTGTGTGTGTGTGTGTGTCTGTGTGTATGAAAGGTGGCTCTGGGACATGACTAGATGCCCCTATTTGAGCCCAAATGTTTCTATTTCTCCCTGATGTGAACACACACAAACCATCCCGGTGCACACACTCAAGGGCAGATGGGATGGGTGAGGTGTATGAATGGCCATGATGGGAAGAGAGAAAAGGAAAACAGGTACCAGAGAACTGACCAAGTCCAAGAGCTTGAAACGCTGTCCGTCCTGAGTAGGCCACATAGCTGTTCTGTTTGGGCCCTAGAAACAGAGAAAGGACTTACTTCCAGATCCTGCCCGAATGAGACAGGCAGTGTGGTATGCGCCATGTCTGTTGGCATATAGGTAGGACTCCTACTTCATTAGTGTGGTCAAGAGTGGCCTTGGGAGACTTCCTTTTGGAAGGAGCTGAGAAGCCTCTTAATAGGCTCTTCTAGCTTGGGAGACCAGCTTTCAATTTAAAACCCCAGGTCAGTGTGAGCAGAACATTATTCCCACCTCTCTCTGAGAAGGAAGCCAGGGTCTAGCCAGGGAGAGGATTTGAGACCACAGTAGAGAGTCTTATCAGACTCCAAATTGTGTTTATTCCCGTTATTCTTGGACCCATCCATCCAACATGTATTTCCTGATCTTCAATTTTTTACTGCCAAACAGGCAGGTATAGCCTTGTTCCCCAAGACTGCTAAGTCTAGTGCATTCTTGACTCTTCCTCCTTTCCTTTCTCTTGGTTTGTTTGTTGGCAATATTGAAGATTGAGCCCAGAGCCTGCTGCATGCATGGTAGTCAAGTCTCCTTCTGCTGACCTGGGGCCCCAACCCCCATTCTTGTTTTTAATTCAGGGTATGGTGTCTATCCTAGGCTGACCTTGAACTTGTGATCCTTCTACCTCAGCCTTCAAAGGGTTCCAAGCGTGTTCCACCACACACATCATTTTTGACTTTTTACAACTTCACATAGCCTACCTCTCCCATGCCTGACTAAGTCAGGTGGCAGTACCACAGACCAGGAAGTCAGAAGGCATAGATGCTGACTTTCCTTCATCTGTAGCTCCAGGCAACTCATTGTCTATTGACGTTTTCATTTTCTCCATTATATGACCACAGGCAGGACTCAGACAGGCTCAAGGCATTCGCCCTTGTACAGTGACTATTGCTTCTAGACACACAACAGAAGAGTTAGAAATGATCATCTCTTTGGAGACTTTCCTTTGGTCAGTGGCTCTGTGTGGCTTTGGGCAATGATAGCCTCTCTGTAAGCTCAGTTTATCCAACTGAAGAAAAGCATAAGAAAACTGCCTCACTCATGAGGTTGTGGAAGGCATTGATAGTGGGTGCTCACACGGGTGGAAATCCTGGCTCCGTATATATGAGCCTTGGACAGCATGAGGCCTTTCTCAGTCCAGTTCCACTGTTGGAACAGAATACTAGGCTGAGCATTTGTAAAGAAGCAAGAGATCCACTTCTTTCAGTTGTAGGGGCTGAGAGGTCCAAGGCCCAGGCCTATATCTGAGAAGGACCTTTCGGCAGCAGCACCCCACAGCAGATGGTAGAAGGACAAGAGAGCTTGTGAGAGAGCCTGAGAGGGGAGGCTGAACTTCTCCAGTCAGAATCTGCTGCTATGATAACCTACTCTTGTGAATAATCCAGGCAGAGAGGCCATACCAGGTGTGTGTGCTCGAATCGTCTCCTCCCTGCCACCTGAATCCCCAACGTGGGACCCTCCCAGTAGCATCCTGTGTGGATGTCAGAGCTAAAGAACTACTTTGCAGGTGAGTGTTAGCAAGACAGCTGGAAAGGGAAGGGCTTTATGGGCACATGGTGGTCTGTCTTTTCTGCTTTACTCTCCACTCAGAGGATGGAGTGGCCCCAAGTCCCAGCTAGCCCATCCCCCAGGAGACCACACTCCAATAATCATCTCCCCTCTGTTGGCTCCTTGCCCTGAGCCTGCAAATGTTTTCTAGTTTCTTCCCTCTGAAAGAATCCTTTCCTCCACAGCTAGGCTAAGCTGCCCCATTGAGCTCATTCCGTCCTCCCGTTTGCCTACCCTCTTACAGTCACGCCTCCCCAGCCAGTGTCTACACTCCCTGCCTCCTGCCAAGCCTGCCTCCCACTCCCTGCTGTCACTGTGAGAAGCAGCCATGTCTGGAGGACTGAAGGTCATCTCCTCCCCTCTAGCCCTGGGCCTTGACAACCACCACCTGGTGTTTGGACATGTGTGTGTGGCCACCGTCTCCATGTAGGGCTCATTCCTAGGTTTCTTCCTGTTTCTGTGCTAGTGTTTCCTGAGCATCTTCATGCCTGGCCTCTAACTCCTATTGTTCCCTTTCCTGGATTGCTTGTTGTTGAACTTTCTCCTCATGATGGTTGGCTCCCTTTTAGAATACAGGAAGAATAGGCCTGTGTGCTGGGCCAGGAGGGACATTTTATGTTTTCCTTCCGTGGGAAGAGGTAAGCAGCTAAAAGAAGAGGTCAGAAGGCAAGAATGGTGGCTTACTCTGGCAATTCCAGTCCTGAGGAGGCATAATTTCTGAGGCAACCTGAGGGATTGTCTCAAAAACAAACAAACAAACAAACAAACAAACACAAAGTAGATAGGTAGACTAATGATAGGTGGACAGACAGACAGACAGAGAGACACTAGATAGCCATAAGTGGCAGCTTCCCAATCACTTGGTGAGAGTTGTGAAGTCCCTCCTCCCAACCTGAGTTCCCTCCATTCTGTTTGGTTGTTATTCATCTTCTAACATCGTTTGAGTGCTTACTGTCTGTTGGAGAGCATAGCAAGACAGAGGTGGCTGGGATTAATGCTGAGTAATTCAGATGGCCATGTTAAGGGTGATCAGGAGTAGCAGGCAGCACCAGAGGACTCTGGGTCCTGGAAGCCATGAGCAAGACTTGGGGTTTTATTCAGAGGTTTTTTTTTTTTAAGTGTTTTTTGTTGTTGTTTTTTACCTCTTTTTTGTTTTTGTTTTTCTTTGCAAGTCAGTCAGTGGCTGGAATCCAACTCCTGTTTGTCACAGGTCTCACAGCCCAAAGGTGTCTTGAGCTTGCTCTGTAGCTAAAGCCTATCCTCACATCTTTGCTGGGATTCCAGGCATGCTGATTCATATTTTCAAGTGAAGAAATCACTGACGTCTCCAGGATGACGACAAGCTGTGGCAGATAAGGCAGTGAGGGGAGGCTATCCTGTGGCCCCTTCACTAGTCTGGAGGAGAGAGGGTGGTGGCTTGGAGCAGGGTGCCTGAGGGGGCATACGTGGTAACTGGGTTCAGAATGCACTGAAGTAGAATGCTGGACTTGTCTAACTGATCGGATGTAGAGAGTGAGGAAATTTCAAAGGTAGCTCTTAGGGTGCAGCAATTGAGGGACTAGTAGTGTCATCCACTGAGATGGGGAACAAAACAGGAACAGAGGACCTGGAGGGAAACTGAGAGCTCTGTTTTAAGCATCATGGTAAGTTCAGGATCCCATTAGCTATTTAAGCAGAGGGGTCCACTTTCCTGGAGCCCAGCTGAATGACCAGGGCAAGAGCTGTGGAGTAGAAAGTATCCAGGTTCTCACCTTGGGGACTCTGAGCTTGCTCTTTCCTCTTTTGTATGCGTCACTAGGTCACAGCTCAAACTTCTCTCTCAGCCATCTTCTTTCTCTTTGCACATGCATGCCCAAATGTATGCAGATGCATGTGCACATTAAAAATGTGGGAGACCAGAGGACAACCTTGGATTGTCATCCTCGGAAACACAGTCCATCTTCTTTGACAAAAGATCTCTCACCCAGATCTGAGGGTGATCAACTAGGCTAGATTGGCTGTCCAGCAAGCCCCAGGGATATTTCTGCCTCCACTTCCTAACTGAAGGGATTTCAGACTATGCCACCATACCTGGTATTTTTACATGGGTTCTGATCTACATGCTTTCGAGGTGAAGACTTTGCTGACTGTGTTATCTCCTGACATATGATCTCAATCTAAAGTCACCTCCTGGATTTGGTGGCACGTGCCTGTAATTACAGCACTTGGGAGACTGAGGCAGGAGGACTGCATGTTCCAAGTCAGCCCATGATAGTGGTATATACGTGCATATAATATACATGTATATACTTTATATCATATACATACACATACATATATATGTATATGTAACAAGACTGTCTTTAAAAGAAAAGCCAACAGAGCAAACACATTCCGAAAGGTCTCCCCCCTGCCTGGTCATACTTCTCTATTATACTCCTAGGTTTTATCCTCCTGGGTTTTATCCCCTTCCCACCACTTGCCACTAGCTGAAAGTATCTTGTGCAATTATTTGTGTATGTGCTACATTATATACTATACTACATTGTGAGCTCCACGAAGGTGGGGAGCTGGCCTTGGTTTTGTTCACTTCTATACCCTCAGACACTAGAACAGTGTCTGGCACATAGTAGATGCTTACTAATCTTTATGGATTGAACAGATAAGCACATTCCAGTGCAGCATCCTGTAAGAGTAATATATATATTATATGCACGTATATATCACTATCATGGGCTGACTTGGAACATGCAGTCCTCCTGCCTCAGTCTCCCAAGTGCTGTAATTACAGGCACGTGCCACCAAATCCAGGAGGTGACTTTAGATTGAGATCATATGAGAAGGAAGGGATAGAGGAAAAGGAGAACATGATCAGGTATGAGGAGGAAGAGATTATAGAGAAGGCCAGAGGTCCAGCAGAATGAATAGAAATATGCAACCTCCTGGGGTGGCAGTGGGGGTTGGGGGTGAGGAGACCCTCTAGAAAGTACCAGAGACCTGGGAGGTGAGAGACTCTCAGGAGTCAAAGGGAGAGATCTTAGATGAAATGCCCAACAGTGGGGAGAGGGAACTTGTAGAGTCCACCTCTAGTAGAAAGACAGGACATCAAGTGAAGGGATGGAGTTGTCATCCTACAGTCAAAATTCTGACTCATAATTGTTCTTGTCTGAACTGCAGGGATGAAAATGGAGAAGAGACTGAGGAAAAGAAGGTCCAGAAACAGTCCCAAAGTGGGATCCAGCTCAAGGAGAGGCCCAAGGCCTGACACTATCACCAATACTATGGTGTGCTTACAGACAGGAGCCTAGCATGGCTGTCCTCTGAGAGGCCTTACCAGACTGAGATAGAAGCAGATACTTACACCCAACCAAATGGACTGAAGTCAGAGACCCCTGTGGTTGAATTAGGGAAAAGCTGGAAGAAGCTGAGGAGGGGGGCAACCCTGTAGGAGAACCAGCAGCCTCAACTAACCTAAACCCCTGAAATCTCTCAAACACTGGACCACTAACCAGGCAGCATATACCAACTGATATGAGGCTCCCAACGCATGTACAGCAGAGGATTGCTGGGTCTGGGTTCAGTCAGAGAAGATACACCTAACCCTCGAGAGGCTGGAGGCCCCAGGGAGTAGGGAGCCTGGCCCGGGAGGGGGTACATCCTCGTGGAGGTAGGGGGAGGAGGAATGAGGTGAGGAACTGTGGGAGGTCAGACCGGGGAGGGGGGCCATGACTGGATTGTAAAATGATAAAAGTAATAATAATAATAAAGCGTAGTAGAGTAGTCGTCGCTTCTTTGGTTTCAACAATAGGAAACCAAGGCCAAAGCTCTGTCAACCTAAGTGCACATGCCTAAGGAGTGGTGTAACTAGGACAACTCCAGTTTCCTTTGACCTCAGAGCTCATGCAGCTAACTAAGCACTCTAACCTGTTTGGAAGTACCATCGAGAGAGGGCTGCAATTGGAATCCACCCTATCACATCCTTGCTGAGAGAAAAGTTCTTAAGCAAGTTGTACACCCAGCACTGGGCATATTAACCATGGCTTTCTTGTAGGAATGTTCTGAGGATTCCCTATGGGAGTACACACTGAAGCCTTTTATCCATACTATCTCTGTGTGCTTATGCAAGGGATTAATAACCTCTTAGGTCCTCAGCCTTCTTATCTGAATGATGGGCAGGGACTGGGAAGAGTGTAGTGGGATGCTCTGATTTCTGAGCATCTTTCTAGAATGTCTTTCCAGCTCAGCAATTACACGATTCTTTGGTCTTCAACACTGGTTAGATTAAGTTGGGTTCAAATGTTCTAAGTTATGAGCATTGTGAACACAGGGGCCTCTACTCTGGCCATCAGAGCTCCTGCTCTGTGGATGTAGGAGGGCCTTTTTGAAGTTTGAGGGAGGTAAATTGAGGACAAATCAAAGGAAGTCCTTCTTCACCCCAACTTAATGAGCTTATGGCTTTCATTACACACAGGAACGGTCCAGGCAGGAAACAGGAATGACTTTGGATGAAATGATAAATGCCAGAGACACGGATGGTTCAGAGTAGGGGCTGGCCCTGCTGACCTCTAAGGTCAATGGCAGGGAAGTGGCCTCTTAGGGCCCAATCAGAGACCAGCCCTAGGCTTGCTCAGAGCTGGTCCCCGAGACCATGTACCTGTTCTTTCTCACCTCAAGTTTCACCAGTGTCACCCCTGGCTTAGAGGAGGGAGGCTCAGACAGAACATGTACACTCACCAGAGCTGCAAGGTGGGTGGGGGTGGATCTTAGCTCATGACTGCCACCCACCGCTGGCTATGCCAGCCCTCCTCAACTTCTAGGGAACATCTGGCGTAAGATCTCTCTCTCTCTCTTTCTGACTCGCTCCACCCACACCTGGTGACACCAGCTGGAAGGAAAGATGTTCTCCTTCACACACTGCAGGGCAACAGTCGGTTGATGACCTTGAGAAGTTACTAGGGTTCCAGCCTGGTTCTTTCCTCTTAACCCCATAGAAACCCCTCTATTTCTACTATTCCTGTCCTCCATCTTCCAAAAGCCAGTCCTGCAGGGTCCTGCTCTCAGCTGGCTGTCAACGGAGGTGTTAGCTGTCAGCTGAGGTGTTAGCTGTCAACTAAGGTGTTAACTGATATCTAAGGTGTTAGCTGATAACTAAGGTGTTAGCTGACAACTAAGGTGTTAGCTGATAAGGCTTAACACCCCCAAGGGGGATGCGCATTTTAATAGGGGGATTGCTAAAGAGGAATGGTCTTCAAGACTCACATCATATATGCCTCGTTGGTAGAATGGTAGGCAGTCATGCCATTTATGGGTGGAGGTGTGGGGAGTCTCCCCTGAATCATACCATTTAAATAATCGCTTATTCATAAGGTCACCCCCACCCCCAACATGCACAAGGGAATGCACAGACATCTATCACTTTTGCCAAAAAAAAGGGTTTGACTTGTGTATACATAGGTATACAATTTTATGACTTGTGAAAATAACAACAAACACCTCCATAGCTCTCTCACCCTCATGACAGGCACTGTTCTAAACACTTTACATATATTCTTACTTCATCTTCCCAGCAGTCTTATGAAGTATGCACGATTACCTTTCCCGTTTTACAGTTGAGGAATGCAAGACTCTGAGAGGTGAGGTAAGGTGCAGCCGGGGGCCACCCAGCTAGAAAATGTCAGAGCCAGGCCATATAAAGAGCTAAGGTGGCCCCAGTGTCGGCATTGTTCACAACTAGAGCATCCTCTCCTCACCCAGTTATAATCAGGGCAGGCTCCGGTCTCTGCACTGTATCCTTATCCTGGGAGTGGAGGGTGTTTGTTTTCAGGCCTCCATTACAGGTCCAGGCAGAGAGGCCTCTGCAGGTGAAAAGAAGTGGTGCATTCTGGTCTGTGGTATGCATCCACTGCTGAATGGAGGATCTGTGGGCCAAAAAAGACAGTGGTATCTACTGTGGGGGGCTGATGTAGATATTGTGGTGTGCTGGGGACCCACACCTGGGAGTCATTACTTGTGTCACTTAACAGGCTCCTACTGTTCTTGCTACTTTTTAGGACTCAACCATGATGCCTCTTGTGGCTGCCCTTTTTAGGGCCCCATAATCTACTCCCAAACCACAGGAGTTCTTCTCTGGCTACTAGAGAAGACAAAACCACCTCCCAGGGAGGACAGACAGGGAGAAATGGAATGGGGTTAGAGAGAACAGGTATGCAAGGATGGGGCTTGAGGGGCGGCTTCATGACTAGGGCTTCTGCCAACTCAGAGCAAAACTGTATGTGTGAGGGAGGGGCAGGAGGAGCAGGGGGATCCTCTTTCTAGAAGAGGTGCCTGGGAAATGAGGTTTTCAAAGACACCCCAAAGCCTAGCCATCTTTTCCTATAGAAAAGATCTACCAACTTGGTTTGCAGGCCAGAGATACATGATTACGTGGAACGTGTCATGAAAGTGGCTCAGCTTGCCATATGAGGAAGGTAGGGGAAGGTTAGGCAGGGAGAGGCCCATGGACAGGCTACAGGGCCCTGGCCTCAGATCATGCTGTGGCCTGGGATAGGCCATGGCTCTGGAGGAAAAGAGAAAGACCTAGAATTCAGAGACACTGTGGGCTTAGATTTTCAGAGGTCACAAGTGTAGGGAAAACCCATGGCCCCACGTTTTGTGTCTGGACCCAGCTTCCTGGTTAGGAGGACTAGCTAATGCTGATGGTGAGATTGAGCACATGGAAGATGGGAGAAAAGACGGAGCTGGGGATGGCAACTATTTTTGTTTTGTTTTGTTTTTCATTTCATTTTTACACATAACTTTTTACTGCTTTTTCTTATTACAAAAGTTATCTGTAGTTTATTCTACAAAAATACCAATGATGTTAACACACAAAAAAATGACACCAATCATTTGTATATTCTGGCTCCAGATAACCAGTAGTCACATTTGAGCATACTCCCACCTGTTTCCCCCCCCCCCCCGCATGCATTTGCAATTTTGGTTTTATAAACTGGTCTTTAAGGTAGATTATAATCATTTTCTGATGTGAAATATGTTTTATAAATTATTTTTGTTGCAAAGTTTTCAACACTATGAAGAAACTAGAATTTCTTATTACAAAAGTTCCCAAGTACAAAAGTACTCAATTCCCTATTGTTAAAATTTCCCTGATATGTGTTGGGGAGATGGCTCAGAAGGCAAAGCACTTGCTGCAGAAGCATAGAGTCTGAGTTTATATCCCCAGAATCCACACAAGGCTGGACACAGTAGCCCATATCTGTAACCCTGGTATTCTTACAGCAAGATGGGAGGCAAGAGACAAGAGCATCCCCGGAAGGTGAGGACCAATCCCCAAACATGTTCTGACTCCACATGTGTACTATAGCATGAATGCATACATGTGTGTGCACACACGTGCATGCACACACACTTCTTGATGTAATTATTGTAACAGATGTCTTTATGGCCAATAACATAGAGGTTTGGAAGGTGTCATTTTGTTTCTCCTGACCTCTTCCTTGCCAAGGTGACTCCTGAGGCAGGGTGTTGGGTGCCCTGCTAGAGAAGGTCAGTGGTGTCTGGAGCAAGCCCTTTCTCTTCTGGAGCCTGTCTTACTGTGTACAGCAGAGAAGATGGGTCTGCACACTAGTCCAAGCTCTCTCACAGTGCAGTGAGCTTCCCATCCATTCTCTTCAGCATTTGGCCAGCATCCATCTTCTCACTATCTGTTTCCTTTTGTCATTTTCTCCTGTTTCCCTTCTCATCCATTCTCGACTCCCACTGTGAGTCAGCCAACCAGAGGCCATGGGCATTTCTCAGTTCGCCCAATGAGCCTGAGGAAAGCGCGGATGCCATGGGTCTTGGGCAGTTAGAGCTTTTATGGCCAGAATGTCACTGAATTTTTTAGCATCAGCTTTCAAGAAACTGGGCAGGTGACCAAATGGTCACACTGTGGAAAAAAAAGACTTTAGGAAAACGAAGGGAACATGGAGGCTCTCATGGGCTCATCCTAAATGGGAGTACTTTCTCAAAAAGACATGGCGTCAGGCCTAGAAAAGTCATGGGATCAGAGGTTCTGGATTGAAGTTTATAGTTAGTATCTTCAGACAGCTTCCATGTGTCAGAGGATCAGTTTTTCAAAATGAGTTCTCTTCATAGTCCCTTCCTTCTTTGAGGTAATTAAACCTCATGACTTTAAAGAAAACAAAGGTTTATTCTGGGGACATGTTGTCTCTCCTCTACCCCCCTCCTATACTGACCCCCCCTCTTATACAGACGTGCACACAAACATGTCTCAGCTCTGGTGATAGACTCCATGGTGGTACAACCATGGTAAGTTCACCCTGGTGTTATTCAGGGCTGTGACGTGCTGTCCATGTATTCTTCTGATGCCTTCTGAGCACCTTCAGCTCACTGCATGGTTCTCTGGGATAAGCAGTTGCTTGGGTTGGGGACAAATTGAGGCCTCTGCACGGGACTCTGCAAGGGCTCCAGAATCTACTGTCCGGAGCCCCTGGAAGTGCTGAAGGACTCCATGTGTGGAGCAATGCAGGCACCATTGGAGAGGGGAGATAATTGACCTCATAATTGACCTAATTAGTGAGTGGCTGTGCGGAGAGCCCTTGGGGATGCTGGGCCTGCAGGTGGCATAAAGGCCAGGCAGAAATGCTGAGGCTGGGAGAGCTGAAGCCTGAGCAGTTGTCAGCAAGTGGGATGGGGAGAGGAATAGACAGGGGACCACAAGGAGAGTGGGGCAAAAGCAATGCGCGTGTCACCAACATGATGGAGTAGAATGAGGGCCACAGCATCTGAGGGTTCGTGAAAGGAAAGATTGGATCTGGGGATGCTGATGGGACAGAAGCAGGGACTGGCAGCCCAAGGGAAGATGATAGGGCCTATGCATGCTAGAGGAGGCATCAAGAAAAGAACAGGGAAGACCTTGAAGGCAGAAAGGCAGAGGCTGGGTGCCCTGAAACGAAAAGGGACTCTTTGGATTAGAACTCCAAGGGCTTAGCAATTAGTGGAGGGAAATGACAGAACCTGGAGCTTTTCTGGAGTTGTGGGCCAAAGACAGAGTCCAAAAAAGTTCTGGGCAGTGTAGATGTCTGTACATGTATGAGGGTACATGCATAGAGTACACTTGTGCACAAATGTGCATTGTTGGTCTATATCTATCTGCATCTGTGAGAAGCCCAGCAGTATCTTGGGGAGAGACATGGTTGGGTAGTATTAGAAATAGGGACCAGAGCACCTCTATCCCAAACTTTATGGAAAGCTTACTCCTGTATCCTAAAGAGCATGGCCTTGGGGCTTCTGTCTTAGGTTGTATTCTTTCAATGAGATAGGACATAACAGTGGTTAGGTCTGATAGATCACCATAGAGCTCCATCCCCATACAGGGCAACAGATATGAGAACTGCTCTGTGGAGAAAGAGGATGGAGAAAGACTAGGAACTGTGTCTTAGTTGGTGTTTTACTGCTGTGAACAGACACCATGACCAAGGCAAGTCTTAAAAAATCAACATTTAATTGGGGCTGGCTTACAGGTTCAGAGGTTCAGTCCATTATCATCAAGGAAGGAGCATGACAGCGTCTAGGCAGGCATGGTGCAGGAGGAGCTGAGAGTTCTACATCTTCATCTGAAGGCTGCTATTGGAATGCTCACTTCCAGCCAGCTAGTGTTAGGGTCTTAAGCCCACACTCACAGTGTCACACCTACTACAACAAGGCACACCTCCTAATAGTGCCATTCCCCAGGCCAGGCATATACAAACCATCACAGATGAGCAGCTGAGGATCTCTAATTTTAACTAGAGTGGTCCATGTGAGCATGATGGGAGATATGAAGAATGTGGGAGTCAAGAGGAAGTAAGGAAGTGTAAAGGCCCTATGAGGATGGAGAGTGCCTGGTATACTGGAGATCAGCAAGGAGATGCTGATCTCCTTGCTGGGACCATGGAGGATGGTAGGAAGGGTGGCCAGAAGAGCAATTGTTAGGAGTGGCATAGGATGGAGGTCACATCTTATGAGTCTATAGTATGGTTTGTTGGAAGGATTGTGGCTTTTACTGTAAAGGAGATGGGAGTTACTGCAGGTGCAATAATAGGACCTCACTTTAGTGTCCTTGTCACTTACATGGAAAATAGGTTTTGGTGAAACCAGAAAGGAAGCAGAGACCAGTGAGTCTCTATGTGCAGAGATATGTATGCAGAAATATGAGACAAGCTGGAGAGGTAGGGTGAAAGGAAGAGGTGGTTAGTAAGACCAATGTCACTATTCTACCACACTTGTCTGGCTCTGGCAAGGGTTCACTGGAGCCGAATAAAAGGCCCCGTCAATGAAAGCATTGGTTCCAGTTCCAGGTGTTCACATCCATCAGGATTCTGATCTGTTTGACTGAGAATTGAGACCATTTGAAGAAACCACATGCAGATAAGGCCATGTCAACTAGAGAGAAAACCTGTTTCCAGCCCCAGTGTCTGCTGGAATAGAGAGGACATGGAGGCATGGGGCTTTTAGAGGTTCATTGGAACTCAGGAAGACTTAAGAGAGCTTTGAACCCACTGGCCAAGCCACAGCCACAGCCACAGCCACAGCCACTCTGCAGCACATGCTGATCCCGGTGCCCATCAGAAGTGGCCGTTGCTGCCCTTGCACACAAGCTGATATGTGTGTTTATATTTATAAGCACATGTACATCCGCCTCTCGTGCTCCTCACATGATCACGGGTACATCAAAGCAGAACCTCCCAGTCTCATCATCCAATCCCTCGACGGGGACCAAGTCCCCATTGGAACTACATCCCTGTGTATCTCCATGTGTTCATCAGGATCTTGTTCTCTGGGATCCAAAAGTACAATATTGTGGGACTGAATGCATGTTGTTGGTTTTGCATCTATCCCCTCTCCCCCTTGCTTTGAGAACTCCCTTGGGCCTTGCCTGGCTGGGGAATCACTAGACTTCAGATCAGAGCCTGGTAAGTACTAAAGGTGCTCAATCTTTAAGATGTCAAGGATCCAAGGATTGGGGAATGAAATAGAGCCAAAGGCAGCCAGAGCAAACTGGGTCCTTTTTCTCTGAAAGGTGGCAAGAACAGCACCCAGGAACCATCTGGAGTCTTGCTGCAGCATCAGGATACCCAGAGGCTGCCTTCATCCTCCCCAGGACTGGGGGTACTTCATGGGGCAGAGGCTGGGAGAAGCTGGAGGAAAGGGGACAGAGAGAAGGAACAGATTACTCTGGGAATTACTTGAGGAACTCAGTGGCCCAAACAGCATGTGCTTGGGGCAGCAACTTCACGGGCTTAATGAGGTTTCAGACCCTCAATAGCAATTCAGTTCCAGAGTTCTGTGGAGCTCACACCCTGGAATCAGGACCCAGTCTGAAGCCTGGGCCCTGAGTGTTCACTGTGGACACCCCCTGCCTCTCCAGGCTAGTAGGCCCAGTCCAGTAGATGGGATGCCTAGGCAGGTATAGGGTATTCAGTGGCCACCCAAATGAAGTTCAGAGTAAAACTCCTTGTGTTCCTTAGCTGTGTGGCCATAGGCAAGTCAACTAATCTCTCTGAGCCTTAGCTTAGCCATTCACAAAAGGGACACAAGTAACACCTTTGAAGCATTGATGTGGGGAGAGATAAACCAGATCAGTTGAGCTAGGCATCTATCTCTGTGGTAGTGCACTTGTCTAGCTTGTGAAAGATGGTGCAGCCCCCAGACCATAAAAGATGTTATATGAAAAGACCTTGCAAGTATTCCTGGGTGGATTTAGTCAATCTCTTCTTTCTTCAGAGGCCAGAGGTAAAGAATTCATATAGAAAAAGCGTAGCAACAGCGATGAGCTGCCGTTCCAACAAACACCCTGTTGTGACACTTCATAATCAGGGATGTGTTTTCTCTTCCATGAACTGATTTTACACAGAGTGCATCCCTAGGGGGCAGGCATATGGGGGACGAGTATCTTCCAAGAAGACAAATATTGGGCAGACAGCAGAAGTGATTGGCTTAGGCTGACGGTCATAGCAGTGTCCATACAGGGAATCCTTCTACACATCTTATGCTCATAACGCAGAAGAGTCAGGTATCAACTAAGTTGGGGCCTTCTTATTAAGCTACCAGGCCAAAAATCTGGCCTGGACGTAGTACCCATCCTGGTCCCCATCCTTCCTACCTGGAGCCATTCCAGGCAGAACAGAGCTACCATCTTGGAGTGCAGGGAAGCTAAGAACCTCTTTCTTGGACCCAGACATACCTGTGGTTCTGGCTAGCGAGACCTAAAGATATACCCAGTGGAAGCCTTCCTGCAGGCAAATCCAGACTTCTGGGAGTCAAGCTGGCCAGGCAGATAGAACAGGAGCCCCAGTAGACCAGGACATGCAGGGAGGTGCTGTTTGGGGACCAGTCTACCCTCCTCTCATGCCCATTAGTTTATTAAGTGATTGTTAAGCTGTTCCAACCCGTTAGTAGCCACTTCAATGACTTTACTCCTGCTTGTTTTTTTTCGAGAAGGGGAGTTCAAAAATGTCAAAAGTTGAGAGGTGAGCTAGAGAGGGCTAGAAATGGACCTCTGGGGGAAGAAGGTGCAGGTCTGCCTTCACTTTGAAGCTTTGTTTCAATCTAGTGTCTGAGGGAAGTTCCTGTTCTTTCATTCAGCTTGGCTCTAGCCTCAGGTAAAAGAGAGGGACGGGGAGGCAGTGACGGTAGGCTTGAGCACAGGCAGGTGGGGTAAGGCTACTCCTGAGCAAGACTGAGGACCAAGTCCGAAATGGAGGTGGAGGTGAGTAGAGAGTCATGCAGTCATGGGACACTTGGATGCCTTGCTGGTCTTTGGAGCACATGCCCAGATGTGTAGTTGAGGGAGCGTGTATGAATGTCACAGTGCACCCAGGCACTCATGTCCAGCCCTCTTTGTCATTAGCTCATTCCATCCGCTTCACCATGCCATTTACAAGTGGTTTAAAAAGGCTCACAGAAGTCAAGGGTCTTGGTAGAAGTTACATATAGTGAAAATGGAAGGGCTGAGCTGGGAGCCATATCTTGTTAGCCCCCAAAGACCTTCAGAGCACCTGGGACATTTTGAGGAAATCACTGAAAAGCTCCACAGATGTAGATGACCAATGAGGGTAGCTGGCTAGTAACCCTAACCTGGGCCTCTGGCCCTTAGTAGGACCTTGACTTCTTGTTCCCACAAGGAGTGGGGGCTGAGATATAGGAGCATCAAGGCTCCTATCTCAATTTTTGATGGCCCAAGATTAATCGGATCCATTTTCTCCTTGCCATGGACAGAAAGTGTGCTAGCCAGGCAGGGACAAGGGCAGGAGCCTGGGAGAAGCGAAGCCACCCGGGGTGAGGGAGGCATTGGTGGGGGAAGTTGTTCCTGAGAGGGCCAGGCCCATGGTACCCGACCAGGTGCGGCTTTGAGCAAGACTTGGCAAGAGGAGACAGGTCTGAGGCGAGCCTTGGCTCTTAATCACTGCTCCCTCCCTCTTGCACGCCCTGCCACCCTCCCAGGAGTTGGGCGCCATGGGGGGCTGGGAATGGGAAGGACCTGCCTGCCACATCCCCTCTTGGCCCTGGCCCTGCCCCATGGACTCTGGGGGAAGCTCATTAGCTGGAGGGGCGCCCTAGCCCTCCCCTCACAGCTTGTCACACAATTAGCCACCCTCTCTGTACAAGTTGCTGTGTAATTATTGGGTCTTGGCGGGCCATGTAATTAGCCTGCCCCAGCCTCCAACCAACTCTCAGGGTCATTAGTGGGCCCACTAGGGGTGGGGGGAATGGGTAGAGCATCTGCATGACAATATACACATTGTGATGCCTCTGCCTACATCCAGGGCAGAGGGGCAGCTGGTTTCATTGTGGGGCCAGTTCCTGGGCACATCTGCCCCTGGCCCGACCCCTTGCTCAGAAGCACCTCCACCCTGACCAGCCACTCATAGGTTCCAAACCCTCTCTTTTTTTCTCCCTTTGAGACCCACGACTGAGCCTCCTAAGAGTCTTACAAGGGAGTATTCTGCTCATCCCCACTTCACAGATGTGGCAATTGAGGCTTGTGGAGAGGTCTGGACTCTCCAAAGATCACTTAGTGCAGAGGTGGTTCCGCAAGGATTGGAGTGGCAGATTTGCTTCATTCAGTCCTTGCTTCTACCACATTGCCCAGTTTCCACCAGGGCTCTCTTTCCTGTTCCGGTTGTACTCTTCCAACCTTCTCTCCAGCTACTACCTCTCCTCAGTCCATCCTTTCAGGAATCCTTAGAAAATTTCCTCCAGCCAGCAATTTGGCCCACTCCCCTAAGCCTCTGGAAGAACTGGGGAGATCCCCCGTGGTAATTGTGGCTGCCTTGGAAACGGTTCCATCTATCTAGGCTGCTGCAACCTTGGAGAGCTTGGGGACCATCCCTGGTTTCCTGATAACCATCCTTAGGAAGACACTGTCTCTCTGATCCTACCCTGTTAATATGCCTCATTCAGGAGACTGTGCTCTGCTATCGGGATATGCTGATGGAATGGTGGCCACGAGAAGAGATGAGCAGCCCCTGGATGCTGGAGCCAGATGTCAGGGTGTCACAGCACCTTGGTCTGTGTGACAGAGCCTGCCTGGCCATTTTAAGCCGAATGATCATGAACAGATTCTCTATGTCTGAAGTGCCCAGGAATTGCTGTGAAGGTCAAATGACCTAGCTCTGGCCGGTGCCTGCTTTGGCTAGTGCAGGGAAGAATATAAGAAAGGTTTAGTTTCTACCAACTCATGGCGTCTGAACCCAATCTGATCTTCCATTTTTCCCAGGGGTACAAACCAAGTCTCTACCGAGGATCACTATTCTGAAACTCATCCCTCCCGCCAGCCCCTGGAGGCCCCACCCACCTTCCAGCTCCCCCAGAACCTTCTCCCCATTTTGAAGGCAGCATTATTGGAGGCTACAGGGAAATTAGTTGTTCCCTTGAAACCCCCTGTCCCGCCCTCCCCAGCCCCCCTTCCCAGGGCTGGTGACAAGTATGTGGGACTTAATTGGCTGGCATGAAAGGCAGCACTGACATTAATTGGCTACATTTGGCAGGCAGGCCCCCAGTCTCCCCCTCCTCTCTCCAAACCCCTACTGCTTCCCAGGAACCTTATCAATCCCACCATGGGGACCAAGGGCTTCCAGGCCCCTGCCAATTAGGCACTTTTTGCTCCTTTTCTTCCCCTGATGGGGTTTCGTTAGAATTTATGACACTCTATAGGGTTGGGGGCAAGGGGGTGGGAAGCAGGAGATGGGGAGGCTGGGAGAGGCCCACTCCTATGGAGAGCAGGCAGGGGGAGGGGAGGGTGCGGATGTGAAAAGGACACTTGGGATTAGGCACCAAGCAGGAGGGAGGGAGGTCAGCCACAGGATGGAGGATGGTGGGGGAAGGGAAGGGAGACTTTGGCCAGGCCAAGAAGACTAATTTAATAGGCACTGTGTATACTTGGAGGAAGGTTTGTAAAAGTTTGTGGTGATCTGGTAATGTGGCTCCAGGCCAGAGCTAGGAGGCCAAAGACGTGGCTTTGCTTTCTACCTCTCCTTGCATGCCCTTGGGTAAGTCCCTGGCCCTCTCTGGGACATGAAGGGATTTGGCAGGATGGATGGTTCCCACCCTGAGCAGAGTCCCGAAAGAAAGCAACTGGTCAGCCCTGTCACTTTAGAGAGCCCACGCTGGCTTTGACCACTGTGCCAATGGTGATGCAGTGTGGTCTTGGCCAACTTCACAGGGATCTGACTTTGTTCTAAGCCTTGGTTTCTTTATCTGTAAAAGGAAGATAACAGGCGGCCTGGGGATGTGTAGATTGAAGCTGAGGGGACAAATCGACTCGTTACGCCACTGGATTCTTTGTGTTTTGGAGAAGAAATTTTTTCTTAGCTTGCTTGAGAGCGTCTTTCTATATAGTCTAGCTGGCCCAGAACCCACAAGCCTCCTGCCTTAACTTTCCAAGATGCTCAATCTCTCAGAACTTGAGGAAGCTAGTTGAAAGTTGTGCTAACAGGGCCCACTGGGATAGATGGAGACAGGGATGAGGGGCCACCTTTTTTATCCTGTGAAAACAGCTTGCAGCTATTGTAGCTGCTCAATGGACAATATTTACAAACGCAAGGCTCCTAGGTGCATCTGGATATATACAGTGTCTTTACAGTGAGCAGGAGGCCTTGGGCATTTTCAGTCTTATACTAGCATTTTGGTGTTACAGGGAGGATCAGGTATCACCTTCGTCATTCCTACATGCCAGTTGCTGTGTTCATACATGTTCATGTATCTCTTCGTATGTACTCTTACATATACAGCAAACGCCATTTATGTTCATCCCTTTCAGGCTACATGTGAGCCTTCTATTCATCTCTCCTTAAGTGGCTCTGATCTCCAGTCTTTATCCCACCTTCCCTTGGCTCTGTGTTCCCAGTCAGTGTTCAGGAATATGCCAGGCTGGATGATCGGGTTAAGCCCCTCATCTTGGTGAGGAATGGCCTGCTTATTTCTTTTTAGGGTTCCCAGCACTACCCTCTCCCAACCATGTCCTTTCTGTAGGCCAGAATTTGGTTTTAGAGAAGACATTGGCCTCCTTTGCCATTTGTCCTCTGATCAGATCATGGTCACTGAAGGACACCAAGGATGCTACAGCTGTTCCCCTTCCAGCAAAGTCCTGATGCTCACTGTGAGCTAGAGAGAAAACATTCACTTTTTAATTTGTTTTCAGAAGGAATGATGCAAACAGCCTCTGTATCATTGTGGCATACCATTACATCACTAGGTGTGTTGATCACACAAAACTCATTCTGGTTTGTGTCTTGGTGATTCATTGGCTCACACACGGCCTAAAAGGACTGGGCAGTGGCAGCAGTTGGCACTAAGAAGTCTGAGCTTTTCTCAAATGGGTCCTAGACACAATTCACCTGTGCCCCTTTGCCTCCTTGAACAGATATTTCCTATGGCCCGACTCATCTCTTTTCTCAATTTAGATGCCCCATCCCCAAAACTCTGAGTAGATCGTTGTAACTATTATCGTTTTTGAGACTCTGCAATAGTCTGGGGCTATTATCAACTCTTGATTTATATTAACTAGGTTAGTTATTACAACAAATCTATAAGGTGTGGACAGTTATCTTCCTTTCACAGATAAGGAAACCAAGCCTTAGAACAGAAAGTCATTTGTTCTCAACCGTACAGCTAAGATGGAAGACAGGTCATGAATGCAGGTAGACCTAGGTAACACAGTGTTCTGTGACTCTTGCCTTTGGCAGCAGCTGCGAGTCCTTCCTCATCTGGCTGTTGTCTCTACAATTTACTCCTGAAGGGCACCATGGTGAGGAGTTGCCCTTCCTTTCTCCTTGGCATTCATCTTAATGCCCCCCCCCCAGTTCATTAGACCCTCTGTTTTTGAGACCGTTCTCATTTTCTCCCAGGTTATCCTTGAACTCATTATCTTCCTACTCTAGGCTTCAGAGTGCTCAGATTATAGACGTGCACCACCATGCCTATACCTTTGGACCCTCTGAAGTCCTACATGACACCTTGCAGCCTAAGAACCTTGGGCCCCATGCATAATGACTTAAACATTCCACCTGCAAACATGGAATCTTCTCTGAACACTCTGGGGATGCCATGGGATGAGAACAAACTGTTGGCCAGAACCTCCAGCTCCAAAGCTCGGAGAGGTACAAATTGTCACCAGGGCTGGGTTTGAACACCTTCAGAGGTCCTGACCTCCAAGTAGACCACCTAGTTTACCCATTTCTTACACCACAGGCCATATATAACTAAAACTAAAAACAGTAATAACTCATAAACCGTGTGTGGAGAACTCAAACAAAGCTTTGATTTTTTCTCCAAGATATTACTTTGCTATTTGAAATTTTTTCTTTCCAAAGGTTTTCTCCCGCCCACATACCCCCATGCACACATATAAGACGGCTATGCGAGTGCCTTTCATGGAGCTACCCTTATTTATCATGTTTTCCCCTTGGCTGGCCAAGTACTGTCTTATCTCTTCTTTGATAGTGCCCTTTGGTCTGACCTGTGCCTCCCGAACGCTGTGTTCCACCATGCAGCTTTGCTTGCCCACCAACTGGGAAGAACTGGCCATGAACTGTGTGTCCATCTCTCCTGTGAGCTTTGCTATGCATAGGATGCTCAGGCTAGCAGCAGTGTCTCCTTTGCAGAAACCCAGGCTTCACTTCAGCACTGCTTCCTCAGAATCCACTACCCAACAACTTCCCCCATGTGTTGGGTGCCTCTCTGCAGTCCTGAGGAATCAAACTCGGGCCTTTGTGTGTGTTAGGCAAGCATGCTACCTCTGAGCTACATCTTCAGCCTCCCGGAAGTTTGGGATACACATGAATATTAGTTGCTGCTTTGAGGCAGTGCATCTCAAAATGTGGTCCCAGGACTAACAGCATCAGCAGCTTCATGGAATTTGTTAAAAATGCACATCTTCAGCCCCTGTCTTGTTCCCTCACTGAATCTGAAACTCTGGGACTGTGGTCTAGGAGTCTGTACTTTAAGAAACCATCCAGCAGACCTTATTGGATTAGAGAGTTTGAAAAACTGTGGCTACTACAAGCTGTGCTAAGAATAAGTTCACCCAGAAAAGTTCCAGCTATAACCCACTTCCACGTAAATGGGCACTAAGCTAGCTAAAGGGACCCAGTGATCTTGGGCTGCCTGATGTTTTGATTGAGCATCTTCAGCCATCTCTAGGAAATAGAGCCAGGTACTTGGCAGGATTGGTGGCAGGCTGTTATTTATTGAGCAGCTGGAATGTAGTAGGATAGTCAAACATATCCATGGACATTTCATCATTTAACCTGAGGCCACCCGTGTGCCGAGTTAATCACCAGCTACTGTAAAAGTGAGGAATTGGAGGCTCCGAGAGGTCAGGAGCAATGGAGAAGTTATACCGACACCTGTCAGAGTTCATTCAACCTAATGCTTAATGCCTGCTGCCTAGGCTAGCACCCCAGAGGTAATGAATGAATGCTTACTATAGACCAGACATCTTTCCAATAGCTTTATCAATGGCGAGTCATTCCGTCTGTCTATGACTCCATTTATTGAAGGCCAACATTGAGGTGCACTACTCACCACCAGTCTGTGTGTGGTGGGGAATCTCAGTCAAGACAGAGGGGCCCTGGCAGCCTCATTTACAAACTGCGTTAATTTGTTGTCCTTTTGAAAATGAAATGCAGGTGACATACTGGGAATAGGATGGTGTGCCCGTTGGCTCCAGCAGTCCTAGTCAGGTGGGTTGTGTTTGATCTCACCAGCTTTCAGCTCCACAGATGAGCTCACATCTTTTAGCCCTGGTCAGCTTCACCCGGCTGTAGGCTGCTGCTTCTCTCATTGACTCTTCAGTCCCATGGGCAGTCTTCTCCAGTGCAGGCTGTTCTCACCCAACACCTAGCTGGCAAGTACTCATGGAGACATGGACTGGGAGTCACAGGTCGTGGTGGCCTGAGGGGATGGAATCCCAGCAGTTGGGTTTCCTGCCTCTACCGGGTTTCTACCTGCCTGGGAGCCTGCAGAGTCCCAGCCTGCCATGGGTAGTTGATGCCAGCTTCCTATTCTGACAGGTAGAAATATGAACTGCTAGACAGTTGGACAAGCCCACATGTCTGCTGGCCTTCGTTAGAGTGCCAGAAGTCATGACATGTTTCCAGGTGGCAAGCCTGTACCATACATATGCTTCATGAGCTGGCACCCCCCTCCCCCAGTCAGCAAGGTATTCTCCCATAATTTCTTCAGACTCTTGAGAGGCAAAGCCCCCAAGGGAACACATCCAGGTTTGTTTTCACCGCCCTGTGCCAAGACGATGTTCGTTTCTGTAGAAGCAACCTCCTCGTGGCCAGATATCAGAATGGAAACCTGGAGACTCCTTTAGCAACTTTCCACTGGATGCTTGCCTTTTGCTTGTCTCCTGTGCCCACGCACAATATCTCTCCCACAGAAAACCTTCCTTGCCAGTCCTTACTGTCCCTCAGAACATTGCCTAACTTTACCAAGTGTCAAGCTTTTTGTACCTTTTACTGGCCCAATCTTTGGCTGGCCCTGTCCCCAGGCCTGACTAGGTAACTTGAAGCATCTCTTAAGTCTGTCAGCCTCAGCCTTTAACTCCTCTCAAGGGGGCACCTTGCTGTGTTTCTACTCTTCTTACATTTTACCCACACACACATTGTCTTCATGCTTGCCTTCCAGCTTCACTAAAGACTCAGGCTGTGTGCTGCACCTCAGTATTTCTGTGCATGTCCTCCCTTCCTCCCTCCCTCTCTCCTCCTCATCTCCTCCTCATGTCTCTCCTCTCCTCCATACCTACCCTCTAATGCCATCAATTATGCCCTTTGTTTTGTATTTTCACCTCTCCCCTTCCTTGAGTGCTATTTCCTTCTCAGCCTATGAAGATTTTCAGCTCTCCTCTATCCTTCAAAGAGACCCTCCTTTGACCCTGCCTCCCCCTCAGGCTGGGCCTTCTCTGTTCCCTTCCTTTTTCAGTTAGACTCTCCGGCACAGGCTGTCTGTGTCTGCTCTAGGCCTCCCACTCTTACCTCAGTCTACTTCAGTATATCCTCCCCCCAACCCCCAGCCTCTTGCTGGAAAGTGTTCTTTCATAAGGCATCAGTGAGCCCCTTTGTCACCAAATGGAGTGACCATCCTCACATCTGTCCCTGCCAACTGTCCCTTTTTGCTTGCTCTTCTCCACCCTGCCTTGGCTTTGGGTTCGTAGAATGTTCTCTTGCCTTCCTTACTGCCTCCTGTGGCGCCTTTACTCTTCTCCTTTACCATTCAAGCGACATCTTTGCTCTGTCTGAGGCTAGTGTCTATCTTTTTCTCTTTCTAGAGCAATAATATCCACTCCACTTCACAGCTTCTGTTTTTTTTTCTCTCTCTCTAACCTGCTTTCTTTTTTCTAGCCCCATTTTCTTTGGTTCATTCAACAAATGGCAATTGAATTCTTTGTAATAGTCATTGTTCTATACTCTGGGGCAACCATAGTAAACTAGACAGTCAAGACGTTTGTCCTAATTACACATCCATTCTTGTGAGGACAATAGAGAAGAAACAAACACGCGAGGAGACGAGGAAGGACTAAGTGGATCACTATTACAGAGACTAATATGAGAAAGCTGTCTTACCTGTGATGTTGAGTGAAGGCCTGTTTAGGGAGATGATATTTAAGCTAGGAGTTGTAGGCTAACCAAATGTCACCAAAGAGATGAGGTGAAGAAAGTTGAAGAAAGAAAGCACCTTTCCAACAAAGAGAATAGCCACTGCAAAAGTCTTGTGCTAAGGACTGAAATAGATGCCAGTAGAGGTGAAGCATGGATGAGAAAGGAGTCGTGGGACCTATATGGTCAGAAAAAAGTGGGTACCACACATCTTGGAAAGAGGCTTGTCTGATTCAAAACCCAGGCAGAAACCACACGTTGGAAGCTACAGAGAAGGAGTGTCTGATAGGCGTTTTGAACCCCACTCTGGTGATTGCTAGGAGACAAGACTGTAGCAGGGCACAGGAAATAGGGGCAGACGTAAGGAGCCCCACACAGTTGTTCCCTAGAGAGAAAATGGTGGCCACTGCACAAGCAAGGGAGGCGTGGATGGATGACATCTATTGGAAGAAGAGCAATAGGACCTACTGTTCAACTGAAGGTGGGAATGAGAAGAAGGAAAGCCTAGAATAGCCCTGGGGCCTGGGTTCCAGCACCTAGTCAGTTGTCCTGTTTCCTAAGATGGGAAGCCGTGGGAGGAAACCAGGCTTTAGAGTGAGACAATGTATCTCTCCCTGAAGCACTGAAATCAAGGCATCAAAGTAAATGATTAGTTAAATGAACCTGGAGATCAAACAGGCTTGGGAGGGCAATGGACACTTGGGGATGCAAGATTCTCAGTGATTTTCAAGATCCTGAGACTGCCCAAGCTCACTGAGGGAGAGAACCTAACACACGTGTTTAAGGGGATGCAATAAGTATTGCAGAATAATGAACTGAATGGCTGGGGAGGCTGGAGAAAAATAGCGTATTGTCACTGGAGTGCAGAAAGAGTTGGACAACTTTGGAGAGGTCTGCTGGGAGGTCATGCAAGCTAGCTTGTAGCATGTAGATGGAACTAGCTCATTCATACAGAGCACCGGCCCCTGATGGGAGCTGGAGTGAGGCGCTAAAGGGCTTTACTTAGGTTAACTCCTTTAATCCTTACACCAATGCTGCCAAGCTATTATCAGGCCCACTTTACAGATTAGGATGTGGAGCCTCAGAGATCTTAAGTGGCTTTCAGGGTTACCCAGTTGGTTCAGAATAGGGTGAAAGGTCAGCCTTCCTTCAGAAGCACTGCTCAGGCTACTACCATGGCGAGCTTCTCACAGTAGCTACTCTTAGAAAGGCCTGCTCCATTTGGCAATCTGGCAGTTGTTGGAGCTCTAGACAGGACTGACTTTAGTTGAAGGGTGAAGAGCGTCAAGGTAGAATACAGTGGCTGAGAGATTACCTGGAGGCGAGAAGTGGAGACAGTGAAGACAGCTTTTTGCAAAATCTCCTTGTCAAGGAAAGGAAAGTAAAGTAAAAAGTAAAGTAAAGTAAAGTAAAGTAAATAGGCCATAGGTAGAGGAAAACACACACCGAAATCGACTTGTCTAAGACAAGGACTCTTTGTATAGCCTGTGCTGGCCTGGATTTTGAAATCCTCCTGCCTCGTTCTTCTGAATACTGGGATCATAAGCTCGTACCACTCCACCACTCTCCTCCCTTCTCTGTCCCCTAGTCCTTCTTCTTATCCCCTCACTATTTTCCTCTCCTTTCTCTTCTCCTCACCTTTCGTGCTCTTTACTTTTCGTTGCCCCCTTTTCCTGTCTTCAAAGGGAAGATAGCAAATGTTTTTGCTAATGGAACCAAGTCAACAAGGAGCAGGAACTGTGGGAAAGAGCCTGGTTAAAATGCATGGGTTTTCTGCTCACACCAAAGAGGGTAACCGCTGACCAAAGACCCATCTCATCCAAAGTTCACCTTGGCAAACCAATTTTATTGAAATTGCTTCCAGGGACATGGACAACATATAGGCACAATCTGCACCCCCCAAAAGAGTACCCCCAAGCAATTGTTAATGGCTTTATATCCTCAGAGAGGGGCCAGACCTTGACTGGCTTGGTGAGCCCTCAGATGTCAGTGGGCCTGATCTTGTGAGGGAGATGGCTGCTATATAATCACAGCTACTCTGATTTCAAGATGCCCATCACCCTGTCATGCCTGCAGGACAGTTCCATAACAGAGGGTGATATGGGTAGGCTGTGTAGTTGGAAGGTCTAGCTGGAAACAGGAGAAAAGTCTAATCTTCCATCAGCACAGGGGTAGGAAGGAGAGAAGGCAGTAGGGTTGCAGAGTCTGGAGGAGGGGGGGATGATCAGAAATGTCCCAAGTCACTTTCTGCTTTTTGCTGAGACCAGGTTAACAGCAAGGACTGAGGAAGGACCAAATGGCTGAGACTCGCATCCCTCCAACTGGTCCTTGTGTGGCAGACTCTCTGAGATTCACATCCTTCCAAGGGCTCCTTGTGCGGCAGACTCCAGAAGGCTGCTTATCTCTTCCTTTCCATCCCCACCTCACAGGAAATGATGCTCTACCGAAGGCAGAGAGGCTAACCATGCTCCACAGCCTCAAACGTCCTTACCCCATCTTCTCCTTGGCCTGGAACAGCTTCCCCAGTCTACTTGAAGCCCCCTCCAAGGCTTTCTAAGTGAGTACTAACTTTCTGTGTCAGGGGAATGTATCACTCCACAGTTTTTTGTTTTGTTGTGACAGGACTATACTCCTGACTCTAACCCTTCTTTTGGGGACTCTCATATTTATCCCTGGGCCTTCTCAATGCCAATACAGTGCTTGCCATGTTGTCACATTTCAAGTTTCTTCCCTTTTCTGCTCCCCAGTTTTTACAATTGAACCACACATTGGTGGGATCTGATGGCTTCTAATGTCTCTCTTAGCCTTAGTGCTCATTAATGATCTGACCCTTCTCAGACGCTCTTGACATTAGCGCCTGTTGCCTGACCTTCAAAGCCTCAGATAAAGTGTGTGAAGGGGGAGGGGGTGACTTTTAACCCATATGTCATCCTCTGCAGCCTTAGCCTCTTCAGCTGATGCCGATAGCCACATCTGTGGAGCACTTTCAGTGGTATATCATGTGAATCCTATCTGGGCTCTGCAGATAAGGACGCTGAGGCTTGGGGAGGCTGATCCTCTACCCAGTGTGTGTAAGAGGCAGAGCTTGGGTTCTAGCATAGCCCTGTCCCTGTTCTCTGCTACGCTACTCCTCACTGACAGTGCCACTGGCACTGGACATGAGAATCACCAGTGGAAAGCTTGACTCACTTGCTCTGGAGTACGGCTTCATCCCCTACTCTATAGTTGTAGTTGAGGGAGTGAGAACGAAAGAGAGAGAGAGAGAGAGAGAGAGAGAGAGAGAGAGAGAGAGAGAGAGGTGACAGGACCCAGGGCCTTGTACCTACTCTAGATTTCTAGATTTCAGGACAGGACTGAGGCCCACTGGCCTAGGGATCCAAAGCTCACTTCTGAAGCAAATGCTGACCGGAGTAGCCCACTTCATTCTCACAGGCTTGGAGAGAGGGTGTTAGTGACGACGAAGCTGAGAGGGCATGGGGGAAGGTACAACAGGAGGGGCATTCAGAAGAGTTTCTTCTTCCAAGGACATTGGTGCCATGGAGCTGGCAGGGATCACTCCACTTAGGATGTCTATCTACTTCCTTGCTGCTGTCTGCCATAGATGGGTCCAAATGGTTTGACTCATTATCTAGTAGGGTGTGTGTCTTCCCTATGGGCTTGATTCTCAAGTCGAAGGCCTCAGCCAGAGGCTTGCTGGCTTTCTTCTTAGGTTAGTTTTCCTAATGCTCAGGCCATGGCTTCGAATATCGTAGTCAAGCTCGGAATAGCTATTCACATATACTGCTTTGCTGCCGAATGAGCTTGCATGCATTGATCTCTCTTTACTCAACCTGCCCCAACAAGGAGCCTGATCACCGCCAGCGTCTACTTAGTTGGACCAGCTTTCCTGCCCTGGAGTCAGGTTCTGGCCCCAATCTGGCTTCCTTTTTCCTCACCAGCCCTGGTATCTGAGGCCACGGCCTACTTTGTACTCAAACCCCCAAATCATGACATGATAGCGTCAAGCAACTTTGTCCTGGGGGCTAGAATTCTCTACTGAGGGCTGTACCAGATTGGGGCATCCCTGTGCCTCTGAGCACTGGCTTCTGCATGCTGGTGTACCAGGGTGCGTGCCTCTGAGGTGTTGAAGGCCAGGCCAGGGAAGAAGGTTGTGCGTTATTGGGTGGGCCAGGTGGGTGTGGAGGAATTCTCTGTCCAGCTGCCTATCTTTATTCATAATGCTTGATTATTCCTGGCTAGAGAGCTGGGCATGCTGTTTGTGTGCTTATGTGCATGTATGCATGCACATAGGAGAGGGGGATCCCTGGGCCGGCGGTGGGCTCTTTCTTTTCCCTTCTTCTCTAACTGCTGTGGGAGTGGGGGCGGCCATGAGCCTGGGGCTGTCAGGCTGCTCACAGCTGGTCTCGATTTGCGGACAATGGGAACTCGACTCAGCTCACAGTGCAGCCCAGCCCAGCCCCAGCTCCGTCTGGGACTGCTTGAAGGCTTGCACAGGAATGTGGGGTGGAAAGGCTCTGAGGGCTCACTGCTGTAGAAGATGGTGCAAGAAACAGCCTTGCTAGAGAAGACAGTGAAGTGTGGGGGAGGCCTGCCAGCTGACCTCACCGAGCTGTGGGGGGAGGTGCGCTCAGCAGTGACCTTCAGTTTTGTATCTTGGAGTCTATGCAGCCTTGCCACTGGGGGAGGGGTGCTGGCTGACAGCCACATAGGGGCGAAGACTCAGCCAGTCAAGGGTCCATGGAGTCTCTGGAAACTCTGGGACTGGTAGCCAAGCCTCCCAACACTAGGCCTTGCCCTTTCCGTTCCTGTAGCACACTACTCCCTGACCTCAGTTTCCTGTGATCCTAGACCGCTGGAGACCCCAAGGCCCCACAGAGGGGATCTTTCCTCCAATACTGTGAACTGAGCAACAGTCTATGCCATGCTCAGCACTAGGGACTTTACACAGTAACAGGCACTCGATGGGGCAGCCACAGCCACTCGCCCCACTTTCTATAGAGTGTGAAACTAAGGATTCAAAAGGAGAATTGGCTGGTCAGGGTCACATGGCCAGTGATTTTTCAGAGTTGAAATCTGAATCCAGGACAGTCTAGATCCGCAGTTCTCAACCTGTGGGGAGCAACTTGTTTGAGGATCAAATGCTCCTTTCACTCAGGTCACCTAAGAAAACAGATACGTGCATTGCAACTCATGACAGTAGCACAATGACGGTTGTGAAGTAGCAGCTAGCATCATGTTATGGTTGGGGGTTGCCACAACACGAGGAACCGTATGAAAAGGTCACAGCCCTAGGAAGGTTGAGAACCACTAGTCTAGATGACCATTTGTGCAACAAAGCTTTCTCGGAGGTACCTTGAGCTGCAGAGCTTGGCAACCGGGCTCTGAAATGAAGTTCCTGGATCTGCCTTCTAAGCCTGAGCAGGAGCGTAAATGAAAATTACAAGGCCCAGCTTGAACTTCCATCTCAGGAGGAGCTGGAGGTCTTATTCGTTGCAGGAAGGAGCATGAAGCACGGTCAGGCCTGAAGATAGCGAGCCTGACCTGGGGTAGGTAGGAAAATTAAGCTGGCTTCTCCTTACAGACGCAGAGGCGTGGTGCAGGCATCCCTTGCCTAGGTCTTCTTAGCTACCCAGGGGCTGACTGAAGGTTGTGAAAAGCAAGCTTAGCATTGAACTGGGCTCCATTGGAAGACATGAGTTACTAAGAAACAAGAATTCTGAGAGAACGAGAGCTGAGTTAGTTCATTAGGGCGACTGGGGACCTTTGTGGCGATATAGAGGCTCTCTACCCATGGACAGCTTTGTCTGTTGCCCAAGCAATGGTCCATGAAAGCAGCCTGGGCTTGGGGGGTGGGGGGTGCGGGTGTGTGTGTGCAGGCCAACTGTGGCAGGAGGGAAGGGAGCCCAGCAGGTCCCAAGTCCTGAAGCCATCCCACCCCAGTTCTGAGAACTGCACAGAGGTGGCTGCATAGCCAGGCTGGACCCCTGAGGGCCGCTATGCTAGGGTGATGGCTACTCTGAGCGTACTCTATTCTCCTCCAGCTAGTTTTGTTAAGAGGAGCAGGGGATTCTCCTGTGACAAATGTTGGAAATTGAAGTCCTGAGAGCTGATTAGCTAAGGCCTCGAACTACTGAATGGCCCAGGCAGAATTTGAATCCTAGCTGAATTGGGCACCGGAAGAAAGAGCAGGTTCTGAGCGGAAGTCTGGGGCCAAACTGGCGGGCCAGGGCTGACAGGGCAGAGTGGGCACAGGCTGCCGGGAGGGAGAGCTGTGTGTGTTTGTCTGTCTTTTTGTAGGCGTGTGTGTGCCTGCGCGCTTCTGTGTGCGTCTCTCCCGGTGGCTGTTCTGCTTCCTCAGCAAGCCCTTCCCTCCCCCCTCCACTTCGTTTTTCCTTTCTTCTTCGCCTTATTCCTCATTGTCGTCTTCTTTTTAATGAGACTTAATTAGCATCGAGTTCCTCCTCCCTCTCCCTCTCCGCCCAGTCTCCGCCCCTGCCCTCCCCTCCTTCTCTGCCCTCCCCCCTCCTCTTCCCTCCTCCCGAGGTACAGGCCAAGCGATCTGACGAATGCACTTGAGAACAAAGCGCCAGGCTAATTCGGGGCCTGCTCAGGAAGCCGGGGCTGAGCTGAGATAATGGGTCTGAAATAGCCCGGCACAATTATGTTTCTTCAGCCTGTGGCCAGGCGGGTGCAGGCTCAGGCACTAGGGCGGACGACAGGGCGCCTGGCGCAGGGCACCAGATGTGGCTTGCTCACGGTGATGAGGGCCACGCTTCAGCACCCAAAGCCATCCTTTGCTGGCTTTCTTTGGAACTTCTCTCCTTCTGGGAGGCCTCCAGTCTCTAGCAGGGAGACTCCAAGGGTCACTGAGGATCACACACTCAACCACAGTCACCAGAGAAGTTAATGGAAAAGCTGAGTCCAGAATCCCAGAAGCCAGGCTCACTGATATCACTTCCTCTTGCTTGGCTTTGCTGTTCCATGGAAGGTATGGAACAGGGCTTAGGGCTGGCCACCAAAAAGGCCTCTCTAGGAAAACAGAGCCTTCTAGAATGGTCAGAGAAGGGACAACTGGGGTTGTTCCGGCATGCCAATCATAACAGGACACTGGCACAGTGCCCATCGGAGGGATGGCTTAGATGTCACTTAGGTATCCTCTACATGTGTTTCCTGAATCCCATCCGGAGCTTGATGCCAGACTGAGGACAGATGAGTGAGGAGAAACTGGCCTAGGAGGAACAGGGATTCCCTGTCATAGGGATCTGCCCCCTCTCGGCTCTCTGCCCTGCCATCATGCCTGCTTCTTGATGACAGACACAGACTGGAGGCTGACAATGAGAAGAGCCATGCACTTTTAATGCTCTGGGGTGACTGTCAAGGCTTCTGGTCTTCCCAGACCCAGAACTGGTGGCCTATTTGTAAACATGTGTCTATTTTGCTTCACTTTGCATCCAACCCAGGAGCCAGGCTCAGTGTCAGGCTCACTCGGAGAAACTGAGAGAGGTATGGTGTGGTGAGACTCTGTGATGACAGTTAAGGCCAAGAAGCCCTGCAGGGATGACAAGGATGGGCGTCAAGGAAAGCGTCTGCAGGAAGGTCACATTGGAGTTAGCAGTAGAAGTGACAAAAGGCTCTTCCAGTGGAATGGGAACTAGAGAAGGCTTGGGGGTTACAGGCATGGGAATATAGTGCAAAAGCTCTGAGCTGATGGGTGCTTGTTCTTCCAACGTTGTCTGCTGGGGCTAGAAGGAAGCAGTGATGAAGGATCCACTGGGCATGTGGGCTGGGCTTGCACACAGACTTGTCTGGACATGGGTGGGCAGTCAGCCCTGTAAGGGTCACCTCCCGATTCTTCCCTGTCAGCCCTCAGCTCTAACCACAACTTGAACCGCAGTCCTGGACTGCTGTTCTCCAAACAGAACCCAGGGCTTCCTGCTGGTGTTTCCATTTGTGAGCTTCACGTGTCCTGTTGCTTAAGCCTGCTGCCCTCAGCTCTGGCTCCTCTCTTTGACTATGGCAATCCCAGAGGTGAATGGAGGACTCTTCCTCTATGTACATGTACTCAGATGCAGCCTGTCACAACAGCTTGCATTTCTTTGGCACTTTCCTACCTCCAGGGCTGTTTGGGGCTTCATATACCATTCTTAATACCATGTTACCTTTCTTAAGACAGGACCTCAGACGCACGCCTTTAATCCCAGCACTTGGGAGGCAGAGGCAGGCAGATTTCTGAGTTCGAGAGTTCGAGGCCAGCCTGGTCTACAGAGTGAGTTCCAGGACAGCCAGGGCTACACAGAGAAACCCTGTCTCGAAAAAAAAAAAAAAAAAGACAGGACCTCAGAGAAGAGCCCAGTCCAGCATTCTGATTATGGCTTCCGATGATTAATACATGTCTCCCAGAGCCACCGTGGGAAGTGGCCTCAGTTGTGAACTACACAGGGGTATCTGGCCAAGAATGTGAGTGGGGGCTGGTAGTCAGCTAACATTCTGCTTCTGAGCCTTGTGCAGGTATAGGCTACCTCTGTCTACTGAGGGAGCCCTCTACTAATGGCACCAAGGTGCTGAGCGGGTGAGTGGGCCCTGCCCATCCTCCTCCAGGATCTAGAGGAAGGGGACTTGAAATGATGAACTCTCCAAGGCCTTCCCAACTGAGAAACCTAGGTCTGTGAGCTGCAACACATATCTGGTGAGTGGAGCCAGCTCGGGGACAGAGGCTGTTCCGGGCTGTGCAAAGGGACTGCATGTGAGGATTAGTGAGAGGAAATGAAAATTGGGGATGGCCCTCAGGGGAATTGACTACAGATGATGTCAGAGAGGAGGCTGCCTCCCGGAGAGTAAGGGACCCAAATAGCTGCTGCTGGGGGAGGGACGCTATCTGCATTGTCCTCCGCAGACTAGTCAGTCCACCTGGCTCTTCGACCCCTAGCCGCCTGCTAACTCTCTTTGCACCCGGGGAATGGAGGAGGCACATTCTGGGGGTTGCTAAGGGCCTTTCCATGGGAAGGCACACGAAAAAAAGCCCCAGGATGGGCTCTGACTCACAGCATCCTTCTGAGCTTGCAAAAACTCATCTCAGGGTATAAAGGAGACTGAGACTCTGGAAGATAGAAGTTGACAAAGTCCACATTTGAGCCCCATTCCACTCATCTTTAAAGCCCAGGCCTCTCCAGCTCCAGTGAACTTCTAACCAGAAACAGGAGCTCAGGTCCAGGTAGGTGTTACTGGAAATGGCCCAACAACTCAAAGCCTTCTGTGTAGAATGATCAGTTCTATTTCCAAGATTAAGAAAGGCAAAGCCACACACAGCTAATAAGTGGCACAGTGGCCAATACTAGCCTTGGGAGTGCAGAAGGGATGGAAGATGTTGAGAGAAGAGGAAAATGTGAGCTTATACACAAATGAACATGCACGTGCGGGGAATGCATGAAGTGTCCGTGCCAGCTTGGTAAAGAAAAGGAGACTGGGGGTGGGGTGGGAAGGAGGGTAGGGATGGGAGCCAGAAGTAGTTGTGGGGTAGGTAAGGAGAGGGGTGGCAAGTATGTGGACCTAGTGGTATGGCTAGAAGATGGTGCTCCAGAGGTGGTGCTCCAGAGAAGGTGGTGTTCCAGAGAAGATGGTCCTCCAGACAAGGTGGTGCTCCAGAGAAGGTGGTGCTCCAGACAAGTTGGTGCTTCAGAGAAGGGAGGGCTCCATTTAGAACGATTTTTTTCCCTGAGTTAGAAAATAGCCCTTTCTTCTTTCACAGGGAGGCTGGGCTTTTTCTCCAAGGCTCTGCCCTTGTCTGCTCCATTATGGGGGCTCTGCCTTCTCATAGATCCCCAGCTGGAGCCCCCAGCCCCACTCCCTAATTCCGGCGGAGCAGGCAGCGTGCCCGCATGCCCAATTGATTCTCCCAGCACACACAGGTAATTCATCTCAGCTTCCTTTCCAGGCCCCCACCCCAGATGTGCAGCCGTCCCAGCAGCCAGAGGCCAGCTCACCCCACCCAGATCGCTGGCCAGCTGCAGCCCCCTGTTTCCCAAGGAAGAGAACTAATAAAGGACAGTCTTGGAGCCACAGCCTCTCCAGTTCAATCTCGCCACAGCCGCCCCATAAAACGGAGGGGAGAGATATAAAGGAAACAAGTGTGAGTGAGGATGGAGTTTCCATCCAAGGAGGGGAGTGGAGATGTGGGGCCTGCAGACAGCACGCAAGAGTGATTGGCCTCTGGGGCCCAGACAAAGGCAGAATATCCCCATTTGCAGCCACTTAGGTCCCTGTGGTAGCTTTTCTAGAAGAAACAGGATACAGTGGGTGAGAAACAGGGCAGTGAAAGTGGTGGTTAGGAGCAAGGGTAGAAGGAGTGTGAATTCAGAGCTAACCTAGGCTACATTGTCAGACCCCCATTTTAACAAAACAAGAAGAGGAGGAGAAGGGAAAAAGGGAAGGAAGGAGGGAAGGAGAGAGGGAAGTTGGGAGGGAAGGAGGGAGGGAGGGAGGGAGGGAGGAGTCAAGCTGGGACCTGGTGGGGTGGTGTATACTTTTAATCCCAGCACTCAGGAAGCAGAGACAGGCAGATCTCAGTGAGTATGAGCCTAGCCTGGTCCACATAGTGGGTTTCAAGCTAGCTGGGGCTACATGGTGAGGCATTGTCTAAACAAGAAAGAAAGAAAGAAAGAAAGAAAGAAAGAAAGAAAGAAAGAAAGAAAGAAAGAAAGAAAGAGAGAGAAGGAGGGAAGCAAGCTGTGTATGATGATTCATACCTGTAACCACAGAACTTAAGAGGCTAAAGTAGGAAGACCACCACCACAAGTTCAAGGCCAGTCTGGGCTACATACCAGGACCAAGGCTATGTAGCAAAATCCGGTCTCAAAAATAAAGCAAGTCATCAAAAAGCCAGGTATGGTGGTTCACACCTGTAATCCCAGCACTTTGGAGGCAGGATTCATACATCAGCTTGCCACAAGTTCAAGGCCAGCTTGGAGAGGTACATAGTGAGACCTTGTCTCATAAATTAAAAAAAAAGGGAAGAGAAAGAAGAAGGGGCAGGAGAGGGAAGGAGGAGAAAGAAAAAGTGTGTGTGTGTGTGTGTGTGTGTGTGTGTGTGTGTGTGTGTGTGTGTGGCGGGGTAGAGAATGCCAGATAGACCAAGATGATGGACTTGGTGTGGGCACTTGAAGTTGGGCAAGCTGGAGGGCATCCTTTCTGACTTTCCTGTCCCTTTCTTGATTTTTCGAAAGGCAGAAGGTGAACAGGAGTCTGACATTGAGCCTAGTTTAGCTCTCGCCCTGCTGAATGGCCTTGCTCAAGCTCCCTACTCTTCGCCTGTGCCTCACTCTGCAATAGGGTCCAAGCAGTCAGGCCACCAGCCTGCTGCTGTATGAACGGGGATCAGTGTGTGCTGTTGGTGGGGTGCTATGGGAAATACATGGGAAGCTCTCTCCTTCGTTACCCACTAGGTCTGGCAGAACCCACAGGAGAAGGTTGGGTCTTCCAAGGTATGTGCCTGGGGTGAGCATGAAGTCTGGGCTCTTCTGGTGTGTGTCCTTATCTATTCTTCCCAGGAAAGAAGTAAGCAACTGTTAGGCCATAACACTTTCTTCCTATCCCTAGTGGATAGAGCCCTGAGCAAAAACCAGACATGCCTGTCCTCCTGACACTGACATGTACCAGAGAGGAAAAGGAGCTCCCGCCAGACATCAGGGCCTGGATGAGGGCAGCGAAGTGAGGCCTTGGGCTCTGGCTATACCAGTAGCTCTACTCCCATGCACTGATCTCTCAGGGAATTCTAAAGCTCTTCTACGAAGCCCTGGAGCCAGCACTAGGATGCTTATAGTTGGGCCCAAAATTGAAGGGGACAGTATAGTAACCAATCTCTGTATCTGGGTCCTGAGGAGAAGCCTGTCCACACCCTGGCCTGTGTTTTCTTGGAATAGAGATTCTGTCTTCTCCACATAGCCTGTGCTGGCCAATCCCACCCTTGCCTCACACAGGCTGCCTAATCTGTGTGGCCCTCATTTGCCAAGGGCATGTAGGAAGAAGGGGTGGGAATCAGGGGCCGGGAGGCCCAACAGAAACCTCCTGTTTGCCATGAGCTTTCTAATGACATCAGTGAACATGAGGTTGGTCATCATATGCCTGACTGACTGGAAGACCGTACTTTGGAGAAAGCCAAGCTGTCTGCATTTCCCACACTCGTGCTCACAGTGACTCCTGGATAGGTGTCAGATACTGAGCTTCTATACTAGGGCGTAACCGTGGCTGTGGAGGGGACAGTCCAGAACAGTTGGCTTTGGCCTCCTTCTTTGAATCATCATTAAAACTCCCAGGGCAATCAGAGGGAAAGAGAACTCAATGAAAGTACAAGATCCAGAGGCTAAGATTCAGGAAGGCCCAGCTATGGAGGGAGACAGAGAGTATGAGAGCCACAAGGAGTGAGGAAAGCCATAGGACTAAAGAAGCAGGCCAGGTTATGCAGGCAGAACCCAGCAGGGTGGACCTCAGGCAGCTAGGAGGGGCAGGATGAACACTCCTAAAGTTTTTGATTCCTTAGCCAACAAGAGTCCCTGGGACTTTTCCTAGTCATGTGCTGTGTCAGAGAAAGTGGGCCCTCAGGAACTTGTCTCCAGCATGGCAGACTGTTGAGTGACCAGGCAGACCTTGCCCAGGAGCTCCACACACACAAACCCCCCTCATCAGTTCCATGCTCCGACCTATACAACATTCCCATTTTCTAGGGTGAGACACTGAGGCCACAAAAAGATGGTAGCCACATGCTTTTCTTTCTCTGAAGTGGACAGGTAGAAGTGGTTCTGGTGCAGCTGAGGCCAGCAGGGCACTGCATATCCTGGCTCTTTCTTCCCCGTTCAATCTCCCACTCCTTTTGAAGGGCCAAAAGAAATCTCTCTCAGCTGGCTCCATCATAAAGCCAAAGCCACATGGATGCTGCAGCCATCTTTCAGATGAGGGATTTACCACTCTCAGGGTCCAGGGTGGGGGTGGGGGCACCGGTCTGCAGCCATGGAGTAGATACTGCAGATGCAATTTCTGTTGCTCTCTGAAGCTGCTACTTCTGGCTGCACTTCTCTCTCTGCTTGTCTCATCTCCTCCTTGGATTTTGAGGGGAAGAAGGGAAATGATAAACATGATACTCTCTGCAGAAAATTAGAAAAGTATTACCAAGAAAATTGACCCTATCCTTTCTCTCTCTGTCTGTCTCTGTCTTTCTGTCTCTGTCTCTCTGTCTCTCTGTGTCTTTGTTTCTCAAGTCACACATACCTTAGACATGAGATCGTGGTGTTCATTCCATTGTTGTTTCAAATTGTGACAAAAAAAGAAAACACAGCACAGAATATATTTCTATAAGAACACTTAAGGTCTCATCATGTGTAACTGCAACTCTAGAGCCATCTCATAATAGGTCTTGCCTGTCTCTGCCACTCACTCTCCAGAACTTGCATTTGGCTCTCTGCTTCTGTGCATCGGACTTTCAGCCACTCCACCTAACTGGGCCTGCATATTTTGTTCTCAGCCTGTCAGTTCACATAGCGTAGTGAACTCAAGGTCCATCCGTATTGTACCCTCTGACAGGCCCTCCCTCTCTTTCAAAATCAATATCCTCTTTACTCTGCACACCTTTTCCTAGCCACTGGTCCTTGCTTGGTACCCAGCTTTCATCTGTTTTGACACAGTGCACTTGGCTTTAGGTCTGTCTCTTTGAGATTCCCCACTGGAATTCCTTTGGCTACTTACCTAGAAGTGAGATGATAGGATTATCTGGTAGTGTTACCCTCAATTTCCCGAGATCTTCCCTACTTATTGGCTGTGCTATTGACTTTGCCCCCAATAGTGGAGAGGGGCTCTCCTTTCTTCATGTCTCCCATTTCTACCTATCCTCAGAGGTAGGAGCTGACATCACATAGTGCTTCTGACTTACAATTACCTACTCAAGAATGGCACCTTCTCCATCATGTGTGGACCATCTGTGTGTCTTGTGCCTAGTCTGTTTTGTGCCCTGAATTTCCCACGTGTCATTGTGCTATAAGCATTCCTCCGTGACATTCAGTATGTTTTTTTCCCCTTCACCCCGAGGACAGGGATCTGAACTTTGATAGTCTCAAACCCTGCCAGGTCCAGTTGGGGCTTAGCACAGTAGCAGCATATAAGCAGCAGGTGGCAGGGGGTGAAAAACAACTTAGAGTAGACCCTGGATCAGAGAAGCTTAGAGGAGAGACTTTGGCAGAAGATGGTCTTAGTTTCAAGTTGACAGTTTTCCTATATCCAGGCTGCCAGGCATTGGGAAGTCCATTGAACTCTGAGCCCTGGCTTAGTTAGGGCTACTGTTGCTGTGATAAACCACCATGACCAAAGCAGCTTGAGGAGAAAATGGACTATTTGGCTTATATTTCTTCATCACAGTTTATCATCCAAAGCACTTAGAGGAGGAACTCAAACAAGGCAGGAACCTGGAAGCGGAAGCTGAAGCAGAGTCCATGGGGGATGTTGCCTATTACCTTGCTCCTCATGGCTTTCTCAGCCTGAACCCAGGACCACCAGTGTCCTGGGCCCTACCATATCAATTACTAATTAAGAAAATGCCCTGCAATCTTGCCTACAGATCGATCTTATAGAGGCATTTTCTCATCTGAGGTTCCCTTCACTCCGAGGATGCTAGCTCATTTCAAGTTGACATAAAACTAGCCAGCTCGCCTCCCATCTAGAAAATGGAGACGATGGGAAAATCTATTTCACTGTTTCATCACCCCTTTGTGTGGTCTCACTCAGCTAATACATGCCAGGACTTGACCACAAGGAGTCTCCTGTGAATGCCAGAGCAAGCATCTTGTAGCAGTGTGGAGGGACTACGAAGTCCTCCTGTCTTCCTGGTCTGTCTCTTCTGAATTATTGAGTATTGTAGTGGATGACACTTTTCAGTTTGGATTTTTTTCAGATCTTAAGGAATAAAGGTTTTGGAAAGAAGGTGTGTGTGTTGGATGGAGCACTTTTATACACCTCCCCAAATCCCAGTGTAGAAACCTGAATTCCTAGTGTGATGGCATTAGAAGGTGGAGCCTTTAGAAGGTGTGAACTTGATTGACTTGAGAAGCACTTAGGGGGTTAATAAAGCAGACAATTAACTAAGGAGGGAAGGCCCACCCTGGATATTAGTGCTGCCATCCCTTGGGTGGAGGTCCAGGTGGAATACAAAGGGAAGAAGGAGAGTACCTCCCTCCCCTCCGCCCTCAGCATGGGTATGCTCTGTCTCTGCTTTCTGTCTGCAGTTATGTGAACTGTCCTAGTTTGTAATGCCCTCTTTACCACAACGAACTGAAACTTCTAGACCCATGAGCCAAAATGAATCCTATCCTCTTCCCAAATTGCTTCCTCTGGTGTTCTGTCACAGCAATAAAAAGTCTGACTAACTCAGAGAGTTGGGAATGGTTTTCGGGAGGGATTTGGGAAGTGAGGAGGTGTAGCTAGAGAAGAGCTAGCATGCTATCAGCAGATTGAAATGGGTGAGTCTGTTGGAGGAGGAGAGTGGAATGTTGATGAGACCTAGACTGTAAAGAGTGAGTGCCTTAGTCTTCAAACGGGAGCAAAGACTCTATCAGGAATTCCATTAGCAGCCATGCCTGTTACATTTTGGTAAGGAACTTGTGTACATTTTGTCCCTGTCCCGATTCCTTGGATAGTTTTAGTTTCAAGTCCAGATTTCTTGCCTTTTCCAGGCTGCCAGGCTTTGGACAGTCCACTGAATGCTGAGACCTGGCTTCCTATCTAGAAAGTGGAGGCAACAGGAAAATACTTGAATTTAAATGTAATGAACTCATTAATATAGTGGAGGAAATATAAAGGCAGCCCAGCACCCAGACTGTGGAGTGGCAATTGCTAGCTGCTTTTATCTGGCTTTACAGTTATAATCAGAAGCAAAAAGCAAAGAAGAAAGATGGGAAAGTGTACAGTTTGGTCAGAAAGAAACAAAAAACCCTGTAGAGTTGAAGCTAAGGAAAGTTTTGAGTCTTGAAGGAATTTCAGGAGCTGACCTGACCCACCCATCATTGGCTTAAGAGTATAAAAAGGCAAATGCATTTAAAGACTTCTTAGGGAAGAGAGTTTAAGGCGCTCTGTTATCACTGGGCCTCTTAGGAGTTTCCTGAGCTCAGCCATGCAGGTTCTCAGAGACCATTGCAGCTGTTGTCCTAAGGGGCCACCTACCTTTCATACTGGTTACAGACCCATACGTTGCTAGGTTTGCAGACATAGAAAGTGTAAGAGACATGGGGGTCATGGAGACTTGCACCCAGATTTTAGGGAAAAGCCTAGTAGGCTAAGTAGTGCTTAACAGGGTCAGGATTTTTTCAGGCAGCTCTTGAGAAGGTGACGTGTGAAGCTGAAAATGCTATAGATAGCCCAGGCAGGGATAGCTATACAGTGCTATGCAGCCTCTATTCCCATGGAGATGCTGGGAATGTGGAATGTTTGCTGAGGATAGAGCTGCAGGTAACAGTGGAGCCAGCCCGAGAGAGAGCCCATTTGGGCTGAAGTTGGCAAGGCTGGAGGACTGGGATGCTCAGGCCTCTGAAGCCCACATATGGCTACTGTGGTGCGCCTCAGATGCCGGACATGTTTGCCTTGCCAATTTCAGGTTTGCTTTGGTCTACTCTTGTTTCTCTATTCTCCCATTCTTCTCTTTTGGAATGGGAGCATTTACTCTATACCGCTGTATCTTGGAAGTATGAAACTTATTTTTAAAATCATATAAGTGCTCACAGCGAAATGTTTGCCTTGGGATACTTTGAACTTTTCAGCAATGCTCGAACTGTTAAGATCATGTAGATCCTTGGAGAGGGACTAAACACATTCTGCATTGTGAGAGAGCAATGGGCCTTTGGGGGACTAAGAGTGGAGTGTTATTGTTTAAGGGGATGTGTTTGGGTGTCACGTTGATTAAGGTTGGATTTATGATAGTTAATCTTAATTGTTGACTTGATTGAATTATGGAGAGCCCAACAGTTTTAACAATACAAATATATATATTTATATATAGGTTATATATAGTATGTATTGGTTAATATATTAATATATATTAATATACATATATAAACACACACACATATATATACATATCTATATATACATATGTATATATATACATATATATATATTATTGAGATATATATATATATATATATATATATATATATATATATATTATTGCTGAAGACACAACACACTTTGCTTCCAGGACATACATAGAGAAATCAAGCTGGAACTAAATTGAAAACCTGAAAACCTCCTCTCTGCTGGCTAGCTTTCCTATTAAAAGGTGCTATGCAGGCCATAGAGGGAGAAAAGCTATGGATGGTATTACCCAGTGGTAAGCACTGCATGCTATAACACCAACCAACTGGTGTAATAGCAGCATAAAGGTAATAGGGATAACTGCTTTTGGATTCAATTTGAGGCCTGTTTCATAGGAGGGAGTTCATGCCTGATAGTGTAAAGCTGGTCAGATCCCATGGCTCAGGCATCATAGGCCCACAGGTAAGATGGGCAGCAACTGCTGTTGTGTTGCTAAGTGGACACGTTGTCAAACTGCCTTTGAGATATTTGTGTTTATACTCACAGATTAGTGCTGCACTCAACTGTAGCCAAAGAAGCGTCGCTGTAGTAGGCAGCAGTTAATGAAGGAACTTATAACTGAGAATAAACAACTATTGAGTACTCAGCTGTATGTAACACATTGATATCAAAGCCCCAGAAGCTCAAGGAACATTGTGGGAGACGGGGCAGAAAGAATGTAGGAGCAGAAGGAGACCTGGGAAATGTAGTCTTCTTGATGTGGCACTGCACTCAGCTACATAAGACCTGCACAAGATTGAGAACATCCAACATTCCACCAGACAGCATTAATCGAATTCAGTGGGTTGCAAACAACAAAAACAGAAACAACAACAACAAAAACCAAACAGCAGAAACAACAGCAAAGCAGAGAGGATATGAAGGGGAGACGCATGTTGTGGGTCCCTGGAGGAGTAGGGAGGATTTTGAGGTACATATTTTCAAGGTACATTGTTTACCTGTATGAATTGTCAAAGAACTAATAAAAACTACTTTACTAACAGAGAAAAGGGTCCATAGCGCTTGCTGTTCACCACACAAAGAGAGAACAAGGAGTACCAGCAAACCAAGAAGCAGCTTCTTATCAAACACTCATCAGGCAGCACTGTGAGCTTGGACTTTCCCAGCCGACTAGGCAGAGCTGGGAGGAGCTTGTGTGTGTGCCGTTGGAGGCCCCAGGTTCTGGAGTTCTTTGCTAGAAGCCTCCGTGGTCTGAGGTAGCAGGCGTTTTTGGCACCATCATCTCTTCTTTTGAACTCCTTTCTTTGTAATAGCAAGGGTTTCCCTTTAGGGCACATAACTGGGCTGGGGATTCACATATGACCTCCTTCTGCTCTAGGCTGACCTGCACTGATACAGAGACTCCTGTACTAGGACAGACTTAGGACACACTAATCAGCACTCTGGGGGTAATGTGAGAATTTCCTCCTGGTACTTGTTGGGAGAGTCATAGGGAGAAGGAGAGAAGGCCCTTGTAAGTTGAGATTGAGCAAAACTGTGCTCAACCCGCTCAGAACCCACTTTATAATGACAGCAAAAACATCTAATAATGTAGGATTCCTGCTGCCTCTATGTTCATGGTATATAGACGGCAAGGCTGAGCTCAGGGAAAGACAACTTACTTAGGGTGATACAGTTGACTAGTAAGCCAGAGCCAGTGCCTCTATGAATTAGGGTCATAATCCTTGTCTCCACCTTCCAGGAGATATTGTAATCCTACACACTAAGATCAGTCTTGAAGATGGATTATCCTCTGCCCAGCAGAAGGATCTTAATGGGAGGGCCTTTGGAAAATGGTGAACCCAACCCTTTCCACTGTCCAAGTGGACACAGAAGTCAAGAAGCAAGAAAAGAACAGAGTATGTGAGCCCTCCCTCTCCCAGCCCCAGGAAGGATATGAGAATGCTGCTGCTCTAGCTTCACTGGAGAAGCACAGAGCCCAAAGATGGATGCAGAGCAAGAGAGACAGGAGCATGGGCATACTGGTCAGGTCCTAAGCTTGCAGAATCTCAGTGTGTCAGGGCAGAAAGGCACCATTAGAACAGACTCCACTGCAGGGCAGAAGGTGATGTGTAAGTGTGCAGAGCCACAGCCTAGAAGGAGCACAGTGTAAAGCCTTGCCGGCTATACCACCACCCTACCATTGTAGTCCTGACTCAAGGTTCCACAAGGAAGTGTGGGTTTGCCTGATTGCCTCCCCCTGCCCACATGTTAGCCTTCTGGGGAACTTTGTTTTAAAAAATTTAAAAATTACATTAATTCAGTGTGTGTGTGTGTGTGTGTGTGTGTATACACAGGTGCCCATGTGTGGTATAATGTGCATGTGGAAGTCAGAGGACAACTTGTGGGAGTCAATCCTTGCCACCACGTGGGTCCTAGGGATCAGAGTCAAGTTGTGAGACCTGATGGCAGGCTCTTTAACCTGCTGAGCCATCTCACCAGTTTAAGATTCCAGTTTTGTTAGTTTCTTTCCACTCCCTCCTTACTGCAGCTCTGTATAGATTGTCTGAGTCTGTGTGGGGTTGTAGAGTGGGGCATGGGGCGAGGGGGAGACTGACAAGGGCAAAAGAGCTGGCATAGCCATGGCCCACCCTGACAGCTAGGGCCATCTGCATGTACAGACTAAGACAGCTCTGCCACCAGGAGCAGTGGCATAGAGTCCTTTTCTGCACAGCCCGGTTGCATGGAAGATAGGCCACTGTCCTTAGGTTACCTGATGCACTAGGAGAGGACATGTCTGTCTATGTGCTGCCTGGCTCTGTCCCTTCTTATTCAAAGTCAGGGAGTAGTAGGATTTGCTGACCTTAGCAACTTGCCCTGGAACTGAGGAGCCAACAGCCCCCTAGGTTTATGGGCCCATCTTGTTTCGTCTGAGGTACTGAGAGTGGAGTCCTGGGCTTTGAGCAGGCTGGGCAAGGCCTCTAGCACCAAGCCACACCCTTCCAGCTTGCCCATCTCTCCATAATGGGAGAGGCAGAGAAGACTACAGCTGATTGACTGAGTACATACTACACGTCAGGCAGTTGGCTAGGCCCTTCTTTCTGCTTTTACTATTCGCAACTCCACAGGGCAAGTGGGGTCCCCTCTCTTGCAGATGAGTATACAGCATAGCCCAGAGTGACCACCTGTGGCCAGGTCCTTGGAGCCCACAGCTGTCCAGAGCCCCACATGCAACTGGCTTTTCTAAACTCTCAGACCTGGCAGGCTACATGTAGTGGAGGGACTAGGAGGAGCAGGCTGGAGGATCCCACAAGCTGCCCCTGCGACAGGCCCCAGAAAACTCCATGCTTGGCCACCTGCCAGGGGGTGTGGCTCTGGAGAGACTCCTTGGATAGAGAAATTCATTAGCCTATGTGAAGTCTCAAACCGATTAGTGATTTATACTCGGCTCACGCGGCAGGTGGTTTAGGGTTATTATCTGACTTAACCCAAAGGCCACCCTGGCCTGGCCCTCCCTCCTTTTCCCCTTCCTCTTTCTGTCTTCCACACTCAGCCCTGCTTAGCCAGCCTGCTCCTAGACCTTTCCTCTAATCCCCACAGCCTGGGCCATTTCTCAGGAGGGAACTGGCAGGGTTGGCAGTCATGGGGAATGGAGGTGGCGGGGCACTGTGATTACCTCCTAAACCACAGGATCATTCGGAAAATCCAAGCTTTGTTCCATTTCAGGGACCAAAGAGGGCTTCATTTCCACATTGGGGCAAGATAAAAGGAAAAAAGAGTGAGGTACCACAGCAGGAGGCATAGAGGATGGATATAAAGAAGAACTTCCACTATGAGCAAGCTTGGGTTCCTGGGCTGGGATAAACACACAGCTCAGCTGTGGGAAAAACAGTTGGGTTGAAGTGACACAGGCTGGGCCTGCAGCCAGTGGGAACCTCCCCACAGAAGATGCCACTTAGAAATGTTAGTGAACCCTCAGGACTCTTAAGAAGAGTATGTGTGTATGTGCGTGGGGGGGGCAGGGAGAGTGGTGGTGGTGATGCAGAATTCCCTCTAAAGTGATCTAGAGCTTTCTCAAGGGAAATCAATTTCTACGCCTGTTGGGGGAGGGCCTGACTCTGCCTACCTCAGCTAGGTTCCACCTCTGGGTAGCTTCTGGGCAGAGGCCATGGCAGCCATGAGCTTTCACCTCAAGTCAGCATCCTGTCCCCTGGGCCAATGTCCTTGACTTTCATTAGCACCAAATTGGCTGGACTGCTACTGCCCTAATCCTGGGAGCCCTGTCCCCCACATGCTAGGTTCTGGGTCTAGGGATATTGGTAGAAATGTCACCCAGCCCAACCCTTATGCTATTGTACTTTCCAATTCCCCATGGGGCATTCAGTTCTCAGTCTTCAGGAGATTCCAGAGTTCACCTCACTTCCTGCCTCGGTAGCAAGTTCCAGTTTCAGGAAGTCCTTCTTGGTGTCTGACTTTGAATCTTTTTGCCATAACAAGATTTATTATTATTATTTTTCGCCTACTCTATCTAAATGGTGAGGGGGAAGGTTTCTCATGTATGATATCAGATGCACGGGTAGCACACGCTAGACTAGACAAGTGAAGAGGCTCAGAAACTTCTGGAGTGAGAGCCAAGCAGCTGACCTGGATATTCTTGGGGTCACTGACCAGTGCCATGGAAGGAGGCACTGAAGGTGATGTGAAAAGGTACAGTATAGCCTGTCTGTTCATAGCTAGTGACTGCCGGTAGGGCTTATGCTAGAGCCCTGGCCACTTGCTTCCTGGTCAAGCGTGCTAACACTCAGGAGTTTCTCCAGCTACCAGCAGCCCTGCCTGTTATTCAGCCAAGAGCTGAGTGTCCATCCAAAGCTAAGCCCTGCTAGAGGTGGGTGGGGGGAAGGGCTGCTGATAGGAATGTGACTGACATGGTTAGGGCCTACCCTTCAGAGAGGCTCCAGGCCTAGCAGCCCTTTCCAGGCCTTGTCTCCTCCCCCACTTGGGCTAGAGCTGAGGGATGAGGTGCTTCCAAGCCAGCTGGATTGGGTAATTAAAATCTCTCTTCTACCCCCGGTGGATGACCTCCGAGGTTCGTTCCAGCCTTATGATTCTATGATTCCAGCTGGGGGTATCCAATTAACCCTTGTCATGCTTGGCTGGTCTTCGTGGGCTGTGGAGTGGGAAGGAGTTGGGACTGGGAGGTCTCCGGGAAGGGCCGTTCTCAGCACATAGCAAGATACTGGGTTCCCTCCCTCCTTTCTCTGCCTTCCTACCATGCCAGGGTAGTGGCCCCAGAATTTCAGTGCCAGGATAAAAAGACACTTGTAGGCCAATATGCCTTTGGGGAACTGCCCTTTTAGTCCATGTAATAGTGAATGACAGGCCATCACTGGATGTGGTAGAATCTCCCGGTTCCATGGTATCCAGGCCCAGGAAGGCTTTGAGAGTGTCTCTGCCTCTGTCTCTGTCTCTCCCTCTTTTTCTGTTTTTATCTCTCTGGTGTAGTATGTCTTTTTCTGTGTTTCTGTCTATCGCAGTGTCTCTTTGTCTCTGTGTCTCTGTCTGTCTCCTCCCTTCTGCTCCGCCCCGTGTGTGTGTGTGTGTGTGTGTGTGTGTGTGTGAAACAAAATGGAGGTGACAGTGGATCACCAACAGAAAAAGGCCACCATAAGTCTGGACATCTTGAACCATTTGTTCTCAGGGACCCAATGCCATCACAAGGCAGCCTCCTCCTGGTGGCTCTGGGAGGGTGTGACATTTGGATGAGGTTTGGACTCCAGTCAGAATGGTGGTGGAGCTACACATGTGGCCATTGTCAGAGCCCACGTGGACCTTAGAGACTGCCATAAACAGTCACCTTATGGGCCACTTAAAACCTCCAAAGTGTTTTCTTTGGCTCGCACGGTGCCTACATGATGAAGAAATTAGCTCTCATCATTTAAAATTCAGGAGATTTTTACATAAACATCCAGACTTATAACTTCTAAAAAGCTCTGAAGATCTAGTAATCCCGTGCTCTCATTCACAGGCAACAGACAGCTGGAGCTGAGTGGCAGCTGTCCCCTGGGCGGTGTTGGGGGGTGGTGGCTGCGGTGTGTGTGTGTGTGTGTGTGTGTATGGACACATATTCTTGGTTTCTTTCGGTCCCACCTTCCTGAGTTTGCTCTTCCTGGGACAACTGGAGAAATGCAGGCCAGGAAGAAAGGAGGGCCCTTATCCCGGTCAGCCACCCACCTGGGTGGGGGCACTGTGAGGGCTGGAGCTAGGCGGTCTGTGGGCGATTGCCCTTTATGCTTGTCCCCAAGCTCTGCCTCAGGCGCTAGCCCTTCTGCCACCACTGTCCTTCTCTGCTCTGCGGGCTTTGTCTGGCGCCTCTGGACATGGCCCTTACAGAGCTGCAGAGGCGGCACCCGCATTCTCAACAAGAAGGGCCTCAGGGGCCAGGCGGTTGCGGCGGCGCGCCGGGTCTTTCTGTGAGGGCGGGCGCTCCCCGCCGCCGTCCCGCAGCCGGGCCTCCGGGGTTGCCTGGCCGTCGGTGTCGCCGCGGCGGGCCTCGGCCTTGGGCTGCGCTGCAGCGAGACGCTGGCGGGCGGCAGGGTAAACACGGCCCACAGCGGGGCGCGCGGAATTCTGCTGACGGCGCTCTCCTCAGGCCTGGGCGGGGCGGCGCAAGCCGGCGGCGAAGGCCCTTAGGCCAGGGCAGTGTCCCCTCCGTGCCCGCGACCCCCAGCCGACTGTGGCGCCTCCCCAGCCGCGAAAGACTCAGGGTGGGGCTGCCGGCGGCTGAACTCTCCGCAGTGACACCCCGACCCCCGCCCGGGACCCTCAAGACTCCCCACTCGCTCCTCTTCAGCTTACAGCCCAGAGCCAGATACAAGGGGTCCAGACCCGTCTCCTGTCTCTGCCTAAAAGTCCGGGGCAGAGGCTGGGAGGGAGGGACACAACTCAGGAGTCCTGGAAGCCAAGTGCTACATGGTCAGAACCCCTCTGCTCCCAGAAAACACCATCCCCAGCAAGACTCCATTCCCCTGTCACCTAGTCTGAGCCTTTGTCCAGTTGTGGGGCAGAAGATTTCTCAGTGAAATCGAATCCTAAGGCTAGGATTCCTAGGGTGTGGTGGGCCAGGAAGGTACAGGCTTGCCTGACATGATGTCCTTATACAGAGGGAAAAGGTGTACACTTGTGAGTGTATGATTTGGGCAGCAAACTCAGAAAGGACTTGATGGATCCATTGATAAAATGACCGGACTGGAGAAGACCTGAAATGTCAGGAGAAGCTGTGAGTTCAAATGTGGAAGAAGGGGGACACATCGTGCTAAGTGGCAAGAGGCAGGGTGGCTTCCTACTGAAGAGTCTGGGGCAGATCTGCAGGACTGGTTGTTGAGCTAGTTCATTCAAATCGAGAATCAAGGGAATCTTCAGAGGAGATGGCCCCTGGGAACAGATGTCCAGTGAGCACGTCTCACCTGTTCCCAGCTCATCCCAGGCAAACCAGGAAGTTAGGTTACTCAATCTGCCTTTACTGCATTGCTCCCAGGGACTATCTGCTCAGTGGCTCATCCAACCTCACAAATGTTTGTTATAAGTGTACTATAGCCCCATACTATAGGACAGCAAGAACATGCTAAAGGTGCTGTTTTAATGTCAAACATGGAGTGGTCAGTTTGAACCCAAGGTCTGTTGTTTCATTACATTAGGTTTTCATCCTAGTCTCAAACTAGGTGTTATTTGGACATACTGCTTGGTTTCAGTGGCCTGCAGCTGGTAAAGGTGGCTTAAGGGAAGAGGGATCTTGGTCCCCTTTAGCTCAAGGCTATCAGGGCTTCACTATGGACTGCCACCTGTTGATTTTTTGTGCCCCCCCAAGCTGAGGGCATGACCAGATGCTGGGGGGGGAGAGTTGGTGAGGGTGGGAGGGGGAAGCTGAGAGAGCGGGCTGAAAGGGGGTGTCTCCAGGGTTTCACTGGGTTCCTGGGCTCCAGATGGTAGGTCTGGGGAGGGCTGGCCCAACATCTGAGAACTAGCTGGGGGCTGGGCCCCAGGAGCCCCACACTGCTGGGCAGAGCCTCTGCCTTGCCTCCGGTGTGCTGGGGTGTGAGGAAGCTGCTGCAGAGCAAACAAACAGAGCCTGTGAGGACAGGAAGCAATTAAGGACCACCCGGCCCAGGCCGCTGAGGAGCTGAGGAGGCAGGCAGAGGCCAGGCCAGCCAGTCACAGCGGCCAGCTAGGTGTGGCCTGGGGCAAGGCCAGGGAAGGCCATGGGAGGCTGACAAAAAGGCTGTAAGCTGTGGAGATTCTGGGAGAAATCTCTTCCACTTAGAAGCAATTCCAGAGAAAGAGCAACCTTGTTGTGTCGGGGTGGGGTGCAGGGAGCCGTAGCTTGTCAGAAGGCCTTAGTCTTAGACCTACCTGCTGGTTTTGTTCATAAGCTTTGCTTAGAGGTGTCCCTTCTGTTCTGTGAGCCTCAATTTGTTCATCCTCATAATAAGGTGATTAGAAGAAACATTCTTCAAGAGTCCTTTGAGACTTGATCATCCCAAGACCTTGGGGTTGCTGAGAGCTAAAGATGTTTTCACTAAGTTAGACTGGTGTCAGTTGGATGTGGTACAGTTAGGAAGCAGATTTGGGAAGTCTAAGATGTGAGTTCTTTCCTTAAGGACTAGTATTCCCCTCTGACAATACTGTGGCTTGATTATTTGCATAGGCTGGGAAGTTCACTTGAATGGGATTTCTTCCCATGCCCAGTGAAGTCAACACATTGCTGTCTTCGTGCTATGGATGAGAATAGTTAGAATGGGGTGTTTAGGTGACTGTGCTCCATTCTGCCTGCTTAGCAAGCAGAGAAAGAATGCTGCCTGGAACAGACCCACTCTCAAGGCTGTGCTTGGAACCACTACTCTGCTTCTACTGCTGATGAGGTACCAAAAATGCTCCTACAGGACTGTTGAGATTGTCCCCATTGCCCAGAGAAGATGGCCTAGTACCACACAGGATGTGCTTGAGGTGCAACCATACACCCCTCTTCCCACTGTTTATCTGGCTCCAGCAGAAAATCAGCAACTCTTCAGTAGTTCCTGGAGATGCTCCATCTTGTTAGCTGCCTGGATGCAGGCAGGCAGGAGCCCTTGACCCTTGCCATTTCTTCAGTCCCCAAAGGTTAACTGGATGTCTGTTGGACTCCAGACACAGGGCTATGCTTTCCGGGCTTCCTCCTATTCCTCCTCAGTTACGTAGTGAGCTCACCTTCATTGTGCTAGTAGTGGGGCCCCTTCATATTCTGAAGTCTTTCAAGGCCCCAACACAGGGCTGCAGGGACCTTGGGAGCCTGTGCTTAACCTGTCCCCATCAAAGGACTCTATCCAGGAATAGCCTGGCCCCAGATAGCTATTCCTTTGGATTCTGGAACCACCAAGGCCTGGATCAAGCCTTTCCTCCTTCCAGTTCTGACACCAACCTGACTTGCCTGGAGGTAGGCCCAGACCTGAGAAACCCCTTTGGATTCCTGGTCTCACAAATTCTTGAACCACTGGGGCCATAGCTCCTAGGTACTGTGCAAGCCCTTTGCCCAGATTCCCTTGCTTACTACACACTCCCATGCAGCTAGGTGGATCCTATCATTATGGTCTTAGTTCCCGTTCTCCATATAAGGAAGCACAGAGGTAGCAGCATGGCCTGTGGTGACCGGTTGCCTCAGTCCATACACCTGGTGTGTGCAGAGACAGGAGGAGCAGAGCCTGTGTGCCTGGCCATGTTGTTTGTTGCTCTTGCTGACTGATGAAGGTAGCGACAGTGTGTAATCCTTAAGAAATATGGCCTTGACAGTGGTACAGGAGAAAATCATTGGGGTACTTAGCCTAGGGGGACTGTTGTCTATTTGTCCAGGACAACAATCCACCTGGCGGGAAGTTAGTAGAAGGAAGGACCTCAGAGGGACAGCAAAACAGGATCTCCGGTAGGCAGCCTGGGATAGCCTGACTTAAGAACTGTGCAAAGACAGGACGATATAGGGCATCTCGATGTGTTTCCCCTGCAAGTTTCCCCTGGTGCTGCCTTACTCAGGAGGAGCATCAGCCTTGAAAAGGGGCCTTCTGCTACCCTGCCTGCCCAGGGAGTAGATACCTTCCTAACTGGCACACCACACCTCCTGAGGCTAGCTTGGATTGGAGGGCTGTTTGGAAGAAGGAAGAGTTCTGCCTGACACCCCCCCACCTCCACCTCTATCCCCTGCTTTGGAGCTCCCAACCAGGGGACATGGGAAATGGGCGAGACTGTATGGGTGGAGATGGGGCAAAGGCCTGACGGCACAAGTTCCCAGTGCCTCTGCTGGGAATGGAGAGGGCTCAAGGAGAAATAGAGTCTTGCTATAGACACGTAGGGATTATGTGATGTTCCCTACAAGGAACATAGTTTAAAGCAAGAGAAGTAATCTGAAAAGGACCAAAGGCCTCACATTGGTGGGGGGAGTGAATCTCAGCTGAGACCCCGAGGACCCTTTGCCCCTGTGCCCTGTGAACAAGGCTGAGGAGGCCTGCTTCTGACTGACTGTTCCCAGGCTCATAGCCTTAGCTGGCCAATCCCTGGGCAGGAGGTGGCCAAAATCAGCTGCCCCAGGCTCCTCAATGCTGCCCTTATCCCATCAGCCCCCTGGGGCCAGGCTGAGCCCATACAAAAGAGAGCGTTCCTTGTGGGCCTTTGCGGGGGCCCTGGGAATCGGTGACAAGCTGAATGGGATAATAAGTTAATTAAAGCTGTCTCATATGTGAGGGATCCCAGGGCAGAGGAAAAAGGACTGGCCAGGCAGCCACACGGGGCACCTCGACTTCTGAGCCACAGACTCTCTGAAGAAACTTAGACAAGTGTCTCTCTTTCATAGGCCTCAGTTTCCCCATCTAGACAAGAAGGGGACTAGCAGCAGACATAGTCTCTCAGGGCCATGCCAGCACTAACGTTCCAGGAGTCTCTAATTAAAACTGTCCCCTGTGTATTAATCTTCTTGTCAAGTTTTAATTAACGACTGATAGAGCTGGACCAGACACCAGCTGCCACTCCCCTGCTGGGAGGCAGGGGACACCCACAGGATGCTTGACCTGATAATCACTGCTAAGTGGCCTCTAACTCCACATGGCCTCTCTCCACCCAGGCCTCCTCGGTGGCTCTTCCACTAGACTATGCTACCTAAGGTTTGGGGGTCACTTGGGACTATATCATGGTGGCAGAAGGACGTGCAGCCTTCAGCTCAGCTGTTAGCCACTAGTGCTGCGATCTTGGTGTACAGCTGTACCTGCCTGAGCTCTAATTCCCTCCCCTCAGTCAAATGGGAATAGCTTTGGTCACAAGTAACAGAAAAATCTATTTAAGACAGTTTAAGTGTTAAGTATAGGTTATACCACAGAAGAAGCTCTTTAGTGTGCTTCAGTAGTTGGTTTATTCAGAATCAAAGACAGGAATGGATATCTCCACATTTTTATGTTCCATTGTCCTCTCACCTCTTGACATTTGCCTTTAGGACTGTACCTTCAGGTTGATAAAGTGGCCACAGCAGCTCTAAGTATGGCACTTTAATTAAATAAAATCCTATGACAGGGAAAAAGTAACCATTTTCAATTGTGTTACTTTAAAAAAAAATCCCTTCTGAAGACCTCTGTGGCACTCTCTCCAAGTCCCTTACTGGACAGCATGTTATCCCATGCCAAGCTGAGCCAACCGCACGGAGGAGTTGCAATTAGGACTGACTGAGACCAGAGCTCTCAACTCTGCTCAAGCAGACAGACACAACACCAGTGCACAGATTACACTCCCAGACAAATTTAATCTCTGGAGGAGGGATCCAGTAACTACTATTTTGTGAAAGCTCTCCAACAAAGTCAGGGTTATCAACCACTAACTGACACGAGGCAAGGGACAGCCTCTATTGTCCAGCCACCCCCTTGCTCACTGTTCAGAAGTGGGTGAGCAAAATTGGAGGTCTGATAGAAAAGAGGAAGAAGTGAGGAATGGTTGTTAGCAGCCCAGAAGCCATGCTCGCTCACTCCTGGTATCCTCACTTCCAACAGTAGCAGCAGGAAGACTGAAGCCACGTACCAACAGTGTCAGATACTTCCCACGAATGGGAACCTGCCTTTAATCTGCAGAACCCTGGATGCTCATTTGAAACACAGCCACTTGGCCATCCTCCTGAGATGCTTCTTAAGAATAGTGACTCCTAGGGCTAGGGGTGTATGTCAGTGGTAGAGCACTTGCCTAATGTTCAAAAACCTGGGGTTCCATCCCCAACAACACACACATATAATAATTCCTGGGTCTGCCTAATGGTCAAGGAGTCATATCTTTTAGAATAGCACCAAAAAGTCAGTCTCTCTCTTTCTCTCTCTCTCTCTCTCTCTCTCTCTCTCTCTCTCTCTCTCTCTCTCCACACACACACACACACACACACACACACACACACACACACACGCCTCTGTTAATTCTTATGACTTCTGCAGTTTATCCATAGTGACACTTTGGGCTGCCAGTTCACAAGTACCTCTCATGGGCTTGAAAGTGCATGGTAAGGCCCCTTTCCTGAGTTAATTGCCAGCCTCCCAGTGAGCACACATTGCATTCTTGTTAGTACAGGGAGGAGAGGTAGCAGGGAAGTCATTGCAACTCTCTTGGTGTTGGCTCTGCAAACAAAGGCAAGCGATGCTTACCTCATCTGTAATAACAAACGACCTAGGAGAGAACAGAAAAATGAAAAAAAAAAGTGTATTGTTAACATGATTGGGGCCATGACAAGGACCCATCCAATGCCTCAGACCCACAGGAGTGGCAAAGCCTTCTTCAAGTGAGGCTCAGAGAGATGGCATAAAACCTTCCTCAGGTTTGAGTGTGAATGTTGACAGTGTGTGAAGAAAATACCCACCCCCACCATAGCTCTCCCCATCCCTCTGAAATGTTTACCCCCTCCCCCAAGACTGTTCTCCTGTAGGGATTGCTCCTACACAGATGAGCTAAACTGGCCTCCTTGTTCAACTGTATATAAGTATGCCAAGTTTCGAGGGTACTGCAGCTTCTCCATCTCAGAGCCAGTCAAGTGACTTTTCTCTGTAAATACCCATGTCTCTCCTTTCTTCATTCCCTCACCATCATAGTTAAGTTAGTCCCTGGAGCCATGCAGGTTGCAGAAGGAGGGTTAAAGTGAAAGCGTCCGTGTTCTGACAGACTGGAGGTCAGAGTTGTGTCCTGTCGAAGGATGGCATTTAGGTAATTTGTGTCGTATCAAATACATGGATGGAACCTGTCATCTTTGCAATAATCTTAATGAAAATGGGAAGATGCGCTTTGAATCATTCACCACCTTAGCAAACCACCTTGACTTTCCTATGTGTTTGGCAAGAGGTGGGGGAGGCTGGACTAGGGGTTAGAAGGCAGGATGGTGGGTGGCCAGGATGGTGTCCTAGTAAGTGGAAGTAAAGGTTGCCACGGGTTTTTGTCTAAGGCCTGAGAATTTTCCCTGCATCTGAGTGCCCTCGCACATGTTAGACTTTCAGTGCCTGTAGTCATGTCTTGAACAATCTACCAGATACCTCCTTTGTGCCTGGCTATGAATGGCTTATGAGGTCTATGGATCAGCCCCCTCCGGCCTGGGATCTCCCATTCCCACATTTCTCTGCTCCACATCCGGCTCTAGGTCAAGCACAGTTCTCCTTTCAGTCAGCAAGCCTGAGAGCATCCATCTGTGGCGCTGGAGTGAGAAGAAGGAACCAGACCCAGAGCCAGAGAAGGAGAGAAGGACCCAAGGAGAAGTCATCCATCAGCTGAGCCTGGGCTGGGGCTGAGAAAGAGCACGCGTGTCAGACCACCCAGGATACACTGGACAGGCTGCTCCTGGATCTGCTGCCGTCTGTTTGTTCTGGCTCAGCCTGTCTGAAAAGCAGAGCATCCAAGACTGGTAGTAAGGGATTGTGGACCCAGTCCTTAGGAAACCCACCAGTGCCTTGTGGAACCTTGAACTTGTTCCTGACTCTCTCTGGACCTTGGTCTCCTTGTGTGGAGCATAAGGAAGTTGGAATTGAATGCCAGACGAATGGGAATCTCTGGATGAAATACTCTTAGAGACCATATCACTCTAGCTTCTACTTAGGGCTTGAGTCCTCTCCGCCACTTCCGGTCTTCCCCGTGTCAGGTCATTACCTAAGCTCTATGTCCAGTGGTGGGAAGCTCCCTGCCCCTGACTTAGCCTGACTCACCTCTTTGTAGCTGTCAGTTACAAGTTTCTTCTCAATAAGTTTCCCTGTGGCTCTGTCTTCTGAGGCCACATGTACCATGGGCTCTATGACACAGCCTTTTGGAGATCTGGATCCAAAATTCACCCAGGTCTGAATCCCAGCTTTCCTTTTCTCCAGACCAAATAGTCCCTGAGCATTCAAAGAACCTGTTCTGTGATCCCCTGGGTATGTGGCCCATGTACAAACAGTCTTCAATGTGGGGTCTTGGCACAGTTGCAGAGGGCCAAGCACACCCTCTTGAGCTTTCCAGAAAGACACAATAGTTTCTGCACTTGAACATGATGTCTCAGTACCAGTGGGCTCTCCCCTAACCTGTGAGCTGGGTGAGGGTGCTGTTTCATTCTTGTTTGGGGCTCCTGTAGCCAGCCAAGGGCCTGGCTCAGAGTTGGCTTCAGAATGTACTTCTGAACTGAGGCAGCTAGGAGGCAAGGGCTGAGGTGGGGTAAGTACGTGTGCATTGTATACATGTGCTTGCACTCTGAAACGGAAGTGAAGTAGACGAGTGGTTTGGGCCATGAAAAGCCTCAAATCATCTTTATGCATTCAGGCATATTCCCACCCCCACCTCCACCCTGCCCAAGATTCAGCCCATGCCTGGCACACACTGAGGATCTGGTGGTACTGGTATTCATCAGTGCCCAAGGCCCTGAGAAGTTGATACTTATATATGCAGCCCCTCAGGGCCCCCTGGGAGCCTTGTGCATCCTCTCCAGCTCTGTATGAACTTGCCAGTCTTGTTTACATCCCCTGCTGTTGCCAGAGGCAGGAGGGGGTGCCTGTGTCCCATCTGTTGGCAAGGGTGACCTGGGGATCCATCTGAAGCTCTAGGAAGTAACTGTGTCCCATCAGTCGGCAGGGGTGTTTCTGGCTGGCTGAATGGATGGAGGGCGGCTGCTGAGCCCTGTCACTTGATGGGGGTATTCCCAGCTGTCTGCCTGAGGAGGAGAGGCAGCTGCCCTGGCAGGCAGCTGGGGTGTGCTGGCCATGCCCGATCTGACGTGGTTCGTCCTCTTGCCACTCAGCTGTCACCAGCCCCGATCACCAAAGGGAAGTCAGCCTTGCCAGAGCTCAAGGTCATGGGAAGGACACTTCAATTATTCCAATGTCATCTGTCTGGGTCCCAGTGGAGAGGACAGCCATTGGCTTCAGGACTAGCTGAGAGGACTATGTGCCAGGCAGGAGAGGGCAGATGAAGAGAAGGAGAGGGAGGGCCTGATAGGGAATCCGCTGGCCATATTGAGCAGAGGGAGGCAGCAGAGGCACCCAGACACACAGGCACAGACAGACACTTTCAGAGCCAATAGACATGGGTGTTGGAGCTGTCACATGGTGTAGGAGGCAGGCAGACCTGGGTTATTGCCTGACTCTGCAGTTTCCTGGTTGCCAGATTTCTTTCTCACCTGTGGAATGGGGATGCTGGAAAGAGCCCTGGAGCAGGTTACTATTGTAAACCCAGGAGGTACAAGACCCCTTCTCCTCTTCCACTTCTTTTCAGCTCCTCAGAAAGAGTCAATTAAGGCTATCAAGAGACCAAAGGGAATTGCCATCCAAAGATCAATACCAGGCTTGTCCTGGGATCTGTCTTCTTCACTGGGAAGCCTGGTTGTCAAAGAAAAAAAAAAAGGTGGGGGGACAGAGTATTTAGTAGTGACTCTTTGGCCGGTTCTGGAAGTTACCTGTGGATTCCTAGTATTCTCTATCTATGGAATCCATCTAGAAGCCCAGCTAAGGACTAACAGACATACTAACGTCAGTACCCAAGGCTTTTTTCATTCTTTCCAGAGAAGCGAGGTGGAGTGCTGCTGCAAATAAAGAGAGTGAGGCTGTGGGTCTGTGGCCTCTCCCTGGTGGAAGAACTATAAAACTGACCCAGGATTCAAATCGCACCCCAGTATCTTCAGCTGAGACAAGCTGGCTCCTTGGGATTTCCAAAACAGTCCCTGTGTTTTCCTGCCTCTGTTTTCCTTCCCCAGCTCCCTCAGCCTGGAATGTCTACCCCGCCCTACCCCTGCCTTCCATCCTAGCTCACCTCCGGGCCTGAAATCCTCCTTAGTCTTTGGGGCCTTGAAGTGACACTCATCTGATTCCTGGAAGTGGGGGCACTTCCTGTACACTCTCGACCTGTGTACAAGATGGTGTGCCCATAAAACAGAGTTTGGAAATAGAACACAAAACCTGGGCGGATGAGCAGGCGTTCTCCCACCCTCTGCTCACTGCCTTAGTCTCTTTCCCAAGGAGGTCTCAGGGCTGTAGGTGCCCACCCTTCCGTCCACATTTCGTGTTTCCCTTTTCCCCCTCCTTCTTTGTTGCCATAGTGGCATTTATCTATGACTGTGGCCTTGAGGACAAGCTTGGCTTTTTTTTTTCAGTCTTTTGCGTCAAACAGTTCCAGTTGCCAGCTTTATTATTAGCCAGCTACAGCCACCTATCTTTGAAACGGTAAATATATATATAGCAAGGAAATACAAAATTGGTATACTAGTCTTACAAAGAAAGGTAAACTAATTCTTAATTATTCAAAACATTTGATTTTACGTTTTAAAGTTAAAAACTATTTTCTAATGATGTCAGTAGCATTAAGGTGCCCCTGCACTATTTCCATTAGTGTGGGCCCACTCACCTCCAACTGTGTGACTCAGCTATACGCTTGAGCTGCCTGTCTCAATGGATGACATTGTCACAACCCCACAGAATTCTGGAGTCATCCTTCTTCCTTACCTCCCTTTCTGCCTCTACCACATTCATGGCCCCTCTTCCCAGGCCAGCACCACTGCTGTCTCATGGGCCAACCTCATCAGCCATTACTGGTGGGTGCCTCTTTCTCTTTCTCCCTGCTCCGGCCATTTCCCCGACACTAGTACATTTTCTATAATGTAGGCAGGATTGTCTCCAGAGACAAACTAGAGCATGTATGACTGCTGTGCTTACTGTCCTCACCAGGAGTTTCTCAGAGATTGAGAGTAAAACCCACAGTTCCATAGGCTCACACCTTGTTCTCTTTCCTGCACGTTTCTCTTCCCTGCTGGACAGAATGTGCCAGATCATCTTCTGCTTGTGAGGCTAACCTAGACTTTTGCTTCTGCCTGAAACATTTTTGTCCATAGCTGTCACCTTTGGGGAATAAGGAGAAATAGATATCATACACATCTAGTGCTCAGAGCCCAGGGAAGCCACTCCATTAGCTCCTGGGTGAATGAGAAGGAGGCTCTGAAGTATCTATGTATCCATGCTGCCAAAGTGGAGACTCATGATCTACAGCAAGAGACCTGCGACTGGACACAAGAAACATCCTAGGTGGTTGAGAAGCCCCTTAGACTCCATCTGGGGCCAATTAGAACAGAGTCTGCAGAGCTGGGGCCTGGGAACCAGCACATGTATAATCTCACTGGGTAATTAGCTTGTGAAGCCAGGCCTAGGAACCTCCTATTTGGGGAAGTCTGTCAGAGCAGACCCTGCAGATAGCCAAACTACTCAGGATTATTGGCGTCAGATATCTGACCTTTATCAGGTCCCAGGGGCTGCCAGTCCTCTCAGGCAAGCCTGGAAGCTGCACATGGGGTGAGGGGACATCTCCAAGCCCTGACAGACCAACAGAGCCCTCTGCTCCCCTTCCCCCTGCCCATCTCTGAAGGGGATAGAGATTGATACAGGGAAGGGGAGGGGTCTAAGAAACACAGCTGGGATTCCAATCACCTCCAACCACAAAAATCCATATCAAGCTATCTCTGCTGTTCCTCCCTACTCCAGGCTGAGCTGGAGAGAAGCACTCTGCTTCCTGAAAGTAGCCCAGAGGCCCTGAGGTGATTCGGGGAGAGGGCTTGACTTATGGATGGTATGAGGAGAGGGAATCGGGGTTAGCCATGGCTTAGGTCAGAGAACTCATTATCCCATTGACTCTCATCTAACTCAGAGCCTGAACAGGCTTTCTGCCTAAGTAAAAGAAGGTGTTTGGTCAATATGGGGGAGGATATTCTTCATCATGGGACAAACTTTACCCCTCCCTTTGGAATGGTGATTCTTCAGGAACAGACCCAGCCTGGTTTCCCCCTTCATTCGGACAAGTTTAAACTGAGTATGTATCCAGACTGTGGACCCAGAGAGCTCCTGACAGCTTCACTCCTGACCAGTCAGGCAAGCTATGCTTACAGACCTGGACATTCCATTCAAAGGTGTGTGGCCACTGTGACAGATGGCACACCTGTGCTCCCAGCTATTCTCCAGATGGGGCAGAGGGAAAGGATCCTGAAGTTATAGCCAGCTTGGGCTACATGGTGAAATCTAACTCAAAAAAGAAATGGAGGCTGTACTCATGTTAGCTAGCATGTGCTAAGCCCTGGGTTTAATTCTAAGCCTAACCCCACCCCCAAAGAAATGTGTTTGGACTTCTGAAGGCCAAATAGCCTGAGAAAGCAGTTCCAGGCTTTGATAGACTCTTTGACCAGTAAGGGTTTGCACATCCAGGAACTGTTGGGATTGAATACTGAGGAAACCACAGTTCGCCTAGTATCTGCCCAGAAGCCTGCTAGGAAGAGTATAGGCCAAGGCAGATGTGGATCCAGGTAGATTGCAGGTGTCCACACTGCAATCTGCCTGAAGGATTGAGCAGCAGAGGCAGATGCAGAATGACCTTTTGGAGTAGGTTTTCAGCTGTGTCTTCGCACCTGGCAGAGGCTACTTGCCTTAAGACATCGGACAATTGCCAGAAGCACTAGAAGGCAGGCTTTCCTGCCTTGCTGAGGAGCAAGCAATGGTGTTGGGAAATAGTGTATAGAATCAGACCTTGAAGCACTGGGAAGAAACTCCAGATGGCTGAATAGAGTAATTGGTGGGCCTGACTGGGAGGCAAGACCACACCCAAAAGTATGCGGCAAGGCCACACCCAGAAGTATGCCGTCTGACAAGCTGCATGGGCCCTTCTAGGGAAAACACTCAGGAAAGCTGGCCAGGGATGGAGCTGAGGTCCCAGAGGGCCAGGACTAAAGAAAGAACTGACTTTATTTTGAAGGTCATGGGTGTTAGAGGCATATTGGTGTTCTTCAACTTATGATGGAGTGACACCCTCACAAACCCACTGTAAGTTGTAAAGATCATCCATGAAAAAATGCATTTAGTGTGCCCTTAACCTACAAACACGCCATTTAGCAACCCAGCTCACTGTACACACCAGTTGTCTGCCCCTGTGATTGTGTAGCTGACTGGGGGCTTCTGATTGCTATTATTGCCTGCTTCATGAGCGAGTATTGTACTGTTCATAACTGTCCCAGGAACAGACTACAGTTCAAAATTCTATGTAGTATTTCCACTAAATGCACGTTTACTTTGCAACATTGTAAACTCAACTATCATAAACCGAGTCATGTGCCGTTGAGAAATATCTGTGCTTGACGCAAGGTAGACGAGATGACTAGATTGAACCAGTCTCTCTACCTACACAACATTTTACATATGAACACACATTTATATGTGTTATATCTCTCATGGTTGGAGGCTTTTTGGAACATGGCTGGCTCTAACACCAGAAGATGAGGGACATTTGAAAGTTGATCTGGCGGCTTCATTCACGAGGTGAGTCATGATAGAATAGACAGCTTGGCCTTGAAGATAAGGAAGATGGAGAGCATCTTTCAGAAGCTCATAAAACAGCTTCTCTTGTTTACCCATGGTGGGCTAATGGGTCTTTATGGCTAAGCCCCTGCTAAGGCTCAGGCCCTCTGGTAACTAGCCTCATCTCCTTCCACACAGTGTCATCCCTTTGACTCTGTATAAAACTTCCTTCCATCAAGTCAACCCACTGCTTCAAGCTCTCCTATGTGTATGTATGTGTACTTGCATATGCATGTATATATACATATATGTGCATGTATGTATATGCTTTAGTTTTGGAAATAGGCTTTATTTGTTGTTTTTGTTTGTTTTTGGTTTTTGAGACAGGGTTTCTTTGTATAGCCCTGGCTTTCCTGGAACTTACTCTGTAGACCAGGCTGGCCTCGAACTCAGAAATCCACCTGCCCCTGCCTCCCAAGTGCTGGGATTAAAGGCGTGCGCCACCACTACCCGGCGTGAAATAGGTTTTTACTATGTAGTACAGGCTAGCCTTGAACTTGCAATCTTCTGGCTTTAGCCTCTGAATGCTGACATTACAGATATATGTGAAAAATGCCTGGCTCAGCTTTTCTCTAGAACCTCAGGCATTTGGTTACACACTTCTCTCTTCCTAGGCAATTGCAGCCTTCCCTCCCATAAACCTAGCCTAGCCCCTAATCCCCGTTGCAGCTTCAGCTTTACAATCTCCCACCAAGGAGTCATCAGTTGCTTCTTTTTTGGACTCTGCCATCTCTGGGTACTTCCCCATCTCAGCCCTTAGTAACACGTGCACAAGTTTTTCTGGTTACTGGTTTGATTTTTGATGGAAGGGAGTGTTGGTGACGTATCCCTCCTGGAGCAGTGCTGGGTCAATACTTATAAATGTTGAAGGTAAGGAAGGAGCAGGTCGCATCACGGATGATGACTACCCACAGGAGGTGGCTTCACTGCCCCGGACTTTGGGGAATGGGCTTATGGAGGTGGGAAGAGAAGACTTTCGGTTGAGGCTTCACTGTGCTGGAGGCATCTGGGGGTCATCGTGGAGGAAATATGGAGTAGGCTGTCAACTGTGGGCCTGGAGCTCAGAGGAGCAGTTTGTACTGGAATGATCTGCCGAGAGGTGAGAGCTACAGCTGTGGGAATGAACTTGAAACTTGATGGTTCTGATTCTTAAGTAAACAGCCAGCCAAGAACCAGTATATTTTGGAACACTGGTGGCCAAGGACGTGACAGGAAGAGGTATAGGGAGACCGTGGGAGGTGGCGCCCTTCCCCAGTAGGGTACAAGGGGATCCCTCTTCTGGAACTGCCCCAGCTGTCACACACCTCCACAGGGGAGAGAGGCCCCTGGCTAGGAGCCTGCCTTAGGAAGGAAGAATGATTAGAATGAAGACATTGCTGGCCTGAGTCCTCCTCCTGCCAGATGTTGCGGTGTTCCCTGGGTCTTCTCCCCTGGCCAGAGCCTGTGGACCCTGATTTGCTGTGTGCCTCTCATCTCTGTGGAATCAAAGCATTCCTTTTCCCCAGCTTCTTCTCTGCTTTAGGCCAGCCTCTGCAACTCAGCGCTCTGGCCCTTTCTGAGCTGGACCCAGAAACTCTGACAAACCTTTTGCTTCCTGGCCTGGGGATATACTTTCCTCCCTAGCACACCCAGCCCAGGCCCTGAGCCATGTCATAGGCTTGACAACAAGAGAAGCTGGGGAGCATCTGACCCAGGAGCAGGCTGCTGGGGAGGCAGGTCCAGGCTCCTGCTCCTAGTGCTAGCGGGGGGGGGGGGGGCATCCCAGTAGGAAGTACAAGGGGAGGAAAACAGAGGTTAGTGGGATAGCAGACAGAAATGTCAGGGATGGGACTGCTGAGAGGCTAGGTTGGGTGGCATTAGCAGGATGACAAGACCTGACCCTAGTTCGTGACATGAACGAACGTGTCAATTGGGATCTTTTGATGTGTGTGTGTGTGTATAGCCCAGGTTGGACTTGATGAACTCATGAACCTCTCCTATCTCTGCTGGGATCATAGGTCTGCACTGTCACACTCAGCTGGGTTTTGCTGTTATTGTTTAGTTTTAATGTGGTGGGGGCTTTTCTTGTTTGGTTGATTTCTTATTGTTTTGAGACAAAGGGACCTACTATGAACTCAAGCTCATTTGGAAATTGTGATCCTTGTGACTCTACCTCCCTCCTTGGTGCAGCCTCAGTGGGCAGCCTATTAAGTTGCTAGTTGACATTCCATTGGCAACTGGCCAGATGTTCTTCTGTCTAGCCTCAGAACTCCCCAATGAAAAGGCCAGGCTTCTAGGAACCCCAGGCCTGACATCAAATCCTAGTACCAACTCTTTCTGTGTGACTCAGGATAAATAGATGAATTTCCCCATGGAAGCTTTTGTTTGCCCATGCGTAGGGTGGAATGAAGATAACATTTTCTTGCCTAGGTAGTTAGCAGGGGTTAGATGAAGGAGCACATGGGTGTGCTCTGTGAGAGCCAAGGGCTATAATTATATGTATATGAGCTATATTTATCGGCATGGCTAAGATGGAGAAGTAAGTTCTCTGCCTCTTTGTCATCTGAGGGCACGTTCTCTATTCCCTTCTACTCAATCCTGTGGGATTCCTTGAAGACTTAGCCTACTGAAGATCAGGCTTTGCACACTGGTTTCTTGTTCTGCTGGAGGCCCCTCAGCAGGCTGCTTGACTCCTCCGAGCCAGCAACGAAGTGTGTTCCGTGGACAGCAGTGCAAAGGAAAGGGGATTTTCTCCTAGTTTCCCTCCCTCCCTCTGGATGACGCGATCAAAGAAGAGGTTCACACAGAGGTGAGGCCCAAAGGCACAGCAGCACCCTTCCCAGATGTGGTGTGGGGGCAGGGGGCGGGGGAGACTGAAGAAATGTGGCCATGTGGAGGGCAGGGCCAGGGCTGGCCTGCCTGTGATCAAAGGCACGGGTGGGGCGGGGCAAGGGCTGGGGGCAAGTTCCTCACATTGCTGACGGGTTAGTCCTTTCTCTTGGTTGCCTGGATGCCTTGGTAGTTCCCAGGTCCTGTGTTCACTGGTTCATCGTTTACTGCAGGGCTGTGCCTGCAGCCACCATTCAAGCCGATTATGAATGGGGAACAAGCTACTTACATAGTCCTCTGTGGAGTTGGTTGAGAGACACATGCCAAACTGAGTGCTACCTTACTCTGCTGTTGTACAAGAACCCGTGGAGATACTGGCAACCTGTTACTGCACAACTATCCCAGGCACTTCACTTGCCCGACTCCCACTTGCCTCCTTGTGTGCTGGTGGGTGGGCCTCAGCCTACTGGCACTGGGCAGCCATTCCTGTGTGGTAGTAGTAGTGGCTGGGAGGCTGTGTGCTCTCCTGAGTTGGAGCAGGTGGGTGAGCTTAGCTCTGCAGATCTGGGGCAGAGGAAGATGGGCATAGAAAGAACTGTTTTGCTCTGGGGAAGAAGAAAGATCTTGGTGTTCCTGGGTCAAGTCCAGAAGCCCAGGGGCTCCAGCTGCCCATGTCACCAGGAAATGTGCATTCTAAACAATGCCCAGGCCGGCCCATCCTGATTCCTACCTACCACCCCTGGTAGGAGCCCTGGGAGGATGCCTCTGACCATTGTTCCCAGAGACAGCTCACTGGGGTCAGACCTGGGCCATACCATGGTCCTCAATCTCCACACCCTGGGAGGAGGCTCATGATGTCCCAGAGAAAGTTCTTCCAGTCTTTGTTTTGGATTGGGCAGGAAGTCACTCAGGACATGATGGTTTGGGTGGGGGTTGGGGTTGAAGAGCATGGCGGTAGTCAGTTTTCCTTTTGATTTCCTTTGGGGAGGGCTATTGATGAGGTAAGCTGAAGTAAGGAGCAGATACTTGGCTCAGCTTCTAGTTAGGAGACCTTAGGACACAAGTTTCTTTATCACACAAAGGAGATGGCTATTCCTACCTTCTAGTTATTGGGAGAACTTTTTTTCCCCCAAGATTCTTTTGACAGCTTTTCTGGTGCATGGTTTGGGTATTGTTTTTTGTTTGTTCATTTGTTTTTTCTGTGATACGTCCTGCTGTGTAGCCCATGCTGGCCTCAAATTCCTGATCTTTCTTCCTTAGCCTCCTTAGAAATATGTGCCATTGCCTTTGACTTTATTTATTATTATATTATATTATCTATCTATCTATCTATCTATCTATCTATCTATCTATCTATCTTGGTCATACCCTCTAGCATAAACTGGCTTGGAACTCACAGCCCGGTCAAGCCTAGCATATAGTTTAAATGTTAGTTCTAGATTTCTTCTCTTTTCCAGGCTAAGACTGCTTGTCTCAGAAGCCTTAGACATTCCTGTCTTTTTAACTGATGATAGGCATGGGGCTGGCAGCATCCCCATCTTACAAATAAGGAAACAGGTAGAGTGAGAGTGGTGCACAGTAAAGAAGGTGATATGAACAGCTTTTTGTTCTGCTGTGATTCGTGACCTCTCTGGTTCATAGAAATGTATGTCTGACATCACACTGCGACTTTCAGTGGCTTTCTGCTTTTCTATGAGTCGCATGTTAGTCAGTTGCTCAATGGGAATGTTTAACTCAACTCCTCCAGGCTTAATGTCAATCCAGGGGCACTGGACATACCAGCCATGACCTGCTGTCCTGCTTCTCTATGTGAGACCAATGGACAGTGGACCTGTGGATGGCATGAGGCATCCATCCCTGCCATTCCTTGGCATTCCTTGCCAGCAGCTGAAAGCTCAGCCGTTTTGGGCTCCTTCCAGGAAACAAAGCTGAATGCACATGAGAAAGACTTTGCTAAAGAGATAACTCTGGGTCACTTCACATTTTAAAAAACAATACTAAGCCATTCCTTTAAACTGTGATTAGCACTAAATGACTTTTGACACAATGTGGGAACTGATTGTGACCAATGGGATACCACTCCTTAGGGAGAACTTCTCTACTTCTGATCACTTTTCTGATAATGTATGAATCCATGGAAATACAAGCCATGATTGGTATTGTTCTATTATCATTGTTTTTATTCTGAAAGGCATGCAGTATAAAGGTTAAGACTGTAGGCTCAGGAGATAAACTTCTTGGGTAAGAAGATTGCCTAGGCAGTTTCCCAGCTATATAATATTGGGTATGTTACTTGACTGTTTAATGCCTTGGTTTACCCACCTATCAAATTAGGATAATACGAATAATAGTGTATACATAGGTATATATAGTATATAATAGTATATACACATACATATCAGTTGTTTGAGGATCAAATGAGATAATTGAATTCAAGTGTTTGGCACAGTATCTAGTTCAAAGGTCAACATCCAAACCCTACAGGCCAAAATGGCTTGTTGCCTGTTGCTAAAGACCAAGCTTTATTGAACACAGCCATATAAGTTTGTTTACCTATCATCCATGATTGTTTGTGGTTCCTCAGCCCAGTCAAATAGTTACAACAGAGACCTAGAGGCACAAAGTCTAAACTTCTCACTGTCTGGTCCCTGGAGTAGGGAATCTGTGACCAACTCTGGTGTTCAGGCAATATTATTTTATTTTATTATGCTAATGTTTTTTTCTTTCATTGTAAACATTGAGATCCAAGTCCAAGGAAAGGAAATGACTTGCCCAAAGCCATACAACTAGGATGGTACAGGACCGGAACCACACTTAGCTCAGAAAACTTTCAAGGATACAACATCAACTACAAATTCATCCATGTTTGGAGCCCTCGGGCTCATAGCTCCGTAGACAAAGGATGCCAGCGGCCAAGCCAAGGAGAAGTCTCTCCTTCTCCAGTGCCAGAGGCAGTGTCAGGTCAGTGGGCATGGAACAATAGTTTCACCTCAGCAGCCTTTCTGTATCCTTTTCCCGAGTCTACTGACCTGTTAGGCTGGGCTGGGGTGGCTGCCGTGCTAGATGATTAATGTTTCTGCCTCAGCCTCAGGACTCTGTTATCAGCTCGCTGGACTTGCCCTTGCTCTTACAATGGACTCAGCCTGTGGCCGTTTACATGTTCTCTACTTTGTTCTCCTGTGTGAGAGTGACTGTGACACAATTATATTGGTCTCCTTTATCCTCAATCCTCTCAGAGTGCCTAGCTATCTTTAATTTTCCATCTGTTCTTCATACTGATGATGCGGTACTGCAGAAAGCTTATAGAAGTTCCCCAGGGTTCCTGGAACCCAGAGATGTGGCCTAGTCCTCAAAGCCCATGGAAGCTGGCAAGATATACTTACAACATATGTCATTGGTAGGCACAAGGAGGGTAACCTCTGGGCTTCTTTCTCCCAGCTTGAACAGACTAGGATTCTTGAGAGCCAGTTTTAATTGTCTCAGTAATAGCTGCTTCACCTCTGTTTCCTATGTCAAATAGCATGTCATTAAGTACCTGTCCTATGGTCCATAGTCTCACTGATCCAGGGGCATCAGGGCCAGGGCACATTCTACCTTAAGTGTGTGTGTTTATATGTGAGTATGCATGCATATATGTGTGGTCTTACATGTATTGCTGTGAGTATAGACTCCCCTTGACATAGGATTTGGCATATGGTAGACACTTGGGATGTGGCATTTCTTGCCTTTTGTGAGTTACCAAAGAACCTAGTTCCGGACACCACTAGCCAGGCTGCACAGAGTAGACATCTAAGCAAGGTTTACCCAATGATCAGATTCAGTAGGCATATTCTTCCCAGAGACATATTCTGAATGAGAGATGCGTGCAAAATAGGTTGGCTTGGGCATTGAATGTATATGCACTCTGTAAGTATGTATCACATGTGCCACGTAGAGCACATCATGGGTATGGGGCTACTGTACCTGTTCTCATGGAAATGAATAAATCTAGGAGTACAACACTTCAAACTTCACGATACAAGCTTGGAAATTGGACCTGCACACAATCCCCCAGTCCATCTAAGTGTTATTAAGGAAGGAACTATGATAAGCGTATAGGGCAAGGGGAGCATCAACTGTCCCAAGGCAAAACTCCTGTCACATGAGCCAACACATAGTGAGTACCCAGCAGGTAGTGACCGTTGATGGTGGTGATAGAATGTGTAGGGCCTGGCTGCCATGGGTATATGTGCCATGTAGATAGTGCTAGGTAGTGCAAGTAGAAACGTGTGTGTGTGTGTGTGTGTGTGTGTGTGTGTGTACGTGTACGCACACATGCTAGTTTGGTGCTAGATAGTGCAGCAGGAATGTGTGTGTGCATACATGCTAGTTTGGGGACCGTAAGAAGTAAGGTCTTCTGAGGAAGCTGGAAGAGTTGGGAAACTACAAGGGTGACTACCTGGAAGGGAAGCTCTAAAAGCAGGGGACTGGGGCCGCATGTCTATTATGGAGAGCTGTCAGAAGCTCCAAGGGTAGGGAGACCTACTGATGCCGTGAGCCCTGTCTCTGGGCAACACAATTAACAAGATGAAGTGGGCAAAGGACAGTATATCTGGAGACTAAGAAAACAGTCCCTAGCAGTGAAACATAAGTTTAAGAAAGGCTCTCTCCGGGTCACTCTGCCTGTCACTTGGAAGGCAAGCTGGAGAGGAGACTGAGAAGGATAAATGGTTCACAGGGTTTTTGAGAGCAGAGGCTGCAAGCAGAGGAAGGTCTGAGAAAATGAGAGGATGAGGTCCTGAGAGGGGGGTCAAGGTATGAGGAAGGTAGTAGCCTGAACAAAGCCACTCTCTGCCATCTCAACGACATCCTGTCAGCCAGACATGCCACCTCTTGGTGAATCACAGAGCAAGTCCTAGGGTTGGGTACATGGGATGGGACCAGAACTCCAGGGTGATCTGGGGGCACCTAGGAATGTGGGGGATCTTCCTTAGCCAGGGACAGAACTGAGGAGGCAGGACCCCTCCATGTTCTCCATCCTATTTCTAGCTACCTGGACATCTTCCTTGCAGGCTTCAGCATCAGAGCCCAGCTAGGCTTGCTGTGGCCCAAGTTACTTCTAAAGCCCAACTGAAGGTCTGTAAAACACATGTACCTTGTTGCTCAGAAGCTGGCTGTCCTTATTGCTGTAGGCCTGGAGTCCTACCCTACATCCCTGCACTCTGTAGAATAGACCTATGCTCCTCAATGGGATGCCTTCTTTGACCACAGTTAAAGGAGACACCAGAGGCCCCTTATATTCCTACACTTAGGATCTTTGCCTTCTTTATTGCCTGCCTGAAAACCTACCATTGTCTGTGGTCCCATGAATGCTGGGACCACGATGCTATATCTTTCATTAGTGATAAAAATGATCATAAAAATGTCAATAAAAATAGAATTGACCCCCCAAAAATCAAAACCTAAAATGAAACAATAGCATTGATGATGATGAGATCAATAGAGGTCACAGTGAGGGGGACAAGAGAGGTGTGATGGGGGTGATAGTGGTCGTGATGGAGGCGTTATGTGATAATGGGGTTGAGGGTGGCCATCTCGAGTCATTTGAATTGAGACGTGACAATGAGACTAAGGGCCCTGTCTGGGTCTGTCTGTGAGAGCATTTTAACTAACGGCTAAGGGAGAAGAGTGATCATGAGTGTGGGGGTACCATTCCCTAAGCTGGAAGCTCAGATGAAATAAAATGGGTAGGTAAGGAGAGCTCGTCGGTTCAGGCCTTCTCTCTTTGCTTACTGGCCACCACAATGTGAGGGGCTCTGCTCCACCACGCCTTCCCCATCTTGATGGACTGATTCTCCCAAAGTTCTGCCCCAAAAGAAATCCGTCTTTTTTTTTTTTTTCAAGTAGATTCCTCAGGGATTTTTGTCTCGTCGACGAAAAGTCTAACACAATAGTGCACTGATGACAGTGATATCAATGAAGTTGGCGGTGATAATCGAGTACTGATGATGAGGATGAGGGCTAGCTTAGAGGCAGAAACGGTGTTGAGGAAGAGATGGAGGACGGCAATAATTGTGTTGACAATGATAGCCGTGATGATGAGGGTGGGACTAGTGCAGCCGATGCAGGACGGGCGGTGATGGATGGGAGGTGTGGTACTTTGAAAGAAGTCATAAGGCTGGTGATTGATGAAGGTGTTAATGTTGAGGCTAATGATGGAGGCGTTTTGTGATAATGGGAGTGGGGTTGATGGTGATAATGGTGATGTTGATGATTGGGATGGCAGTAAAATGGTAATGGATTGACACTGAAACAGAGGCTGTGAAGGTTGGCATTAAACTTCTCATTGTATGGAAGTTCATTTAGTTGTATAGACTTTGGATCTGGTTCATTTTGGTGGGGGGGTGTGTCTATGTATTTATTTGAAAGTTGCAACAGTACTTACTGAGTCTATCTAATCTCTTGCTACTTTACTTTTATTCCAATATGTTTCCTATGATATCTTTGATTTTAGCTTCTCTCTACTTTCCACTGTTATTATCCTGGGGCATTTTAAAAAATTAGACCAACTCCCCTCAAAGGCACTGTAACTGTTAATTTTTGGAAAAACAAAAGGCTAGGAATCTCAGTTTCATTTGTTGTCGGGAGACTTGTACAGTGGCAGTGTTCTATTCTCACTAAAGTCCAAACAGAAAAGGATTAGGGAGTCTATGGCCAATCTCACGAAAGCCAAGAAGTGCTGGGCCTGGCTAGTGCTTGGGTGGAAGAAAAATATTAGGATCAATCGAGGATCAAGAATGGTGCCACTAGACATTTAAGTGGGCAGGCTGTGCAAAGTCAAGAGATGGCCGTGCTGTCTGTTCTGTGGCAGGAGGAGGAACAGTTGCTGGAGCCCTATTCCCACCACACAAGGAAAGGACATGAATGTTTCCTGAAGCAGGGGTTCTCTGCTCAGGCAGAGGCAAGAAGATAGGAAGAAACACCAGCATGGGGAAGAGGCAAGCAGTGTGGTGGTTCAGAGAAATGCTAGAGTTCTTGCCTAGATTCCTTGTGGTTCTGAGTGGGAGGTGACCCAGGATGTGGGCCTCTGTGGCGCTGCCTCCAGCCCTGCATCTGCCAAAAGGCCGCCCTTCAGGGACATTTCTTCCATCCCCCCAGGCAGGCTGTGGTGAGAAGGAGGGGAGAGGTGGGGAAAGCAGGAGCGGACACTGCTCTCTATTCCCCCAGAGGAATCTGGTTTCTCCCACAAATGAGCAGAGCTCTCCCTTCCCCCCACAATCCCCTTCCCCCTATGCTCATCTCAGTTCCAAGCTGTCCGAAGGCTGAAGCTATGTCAGGGGTATGCTTCCTTTAGCAAGTGGATGGGTACCAAGGAAGCTGGCCATATGGCGAGGGAAGGGGCTAACATATCTTCCTTAAATAACAAGGGTATTGGAAGCAGAAACAGGGCCAACTCTTAACTTACATTCACTGTGTGAATTCAGAACTAGTGATATCATTTTCTGAACTTCCGTGTCCCCTTCAGTACAATGAGGGTCTATCACACTGAGTTTTATAAGGATTGGGAGAAACAACACAGAGCAGGCATCCATTGCAGTGCTTGGAAAGAAGCATCCCTCTCTTTCCCCAATCCCAACCCCTTTCAGAAGACAGTTGACAAGGCCTCTTGCCCTGAGTGGTCTTCCACCCAGGTGAAAACCTTCCATCTTCTTATGTCATCTGAGACCTAATAAACATACAAACAAACAAGAAAAGAAAATCCACATTTTAGCATCAAATAGACCTGGCAACCCTTCCAATCTCGGTACTGGATCTGGAGTCCATGGTTGAATTGCTGGTGTGGCTGAGGTAATTGCTTTAGCTCTCTGGGCCTCGGTTTCCTCACCGGGATATAGGGATAATAGTTCCTTCTCTGCTGGCCTTGCAGGATTGTTGTGGGACTCAAATGAGCTCATGCTTCAGGAAGTACAAAGTGCCGGCTCTGTGTGGGTGGTATTAACTGAGTCTGGGAGGGAGGGGAAGAGGAAGAGGTTTGGACCTTGGAGACTGGGTTGGCTCCGGACTCAGAAGGTCTGGCTCCTGGGGCCTAGAAAGACCAAAGTATTTTGACATTCAGGGATGGCTGGGGACATAAAACTCAAGCCTGGCTCTAAGGTATCCACCTGTTCAGCTTGGGTGGAGTGGGGTTGGGGGAGTTCATTTAGGTTCCTTCATATAAGCCACACGTAAATACATTAATTAAGAGGTTTGAGTCAACTGCCTGGGGACTGCTTGAAGAAGATGGCAACCCCTATAGGGCAGGGGCCTCCCTTTCATCTTCCCACAGTTTGGTCCTACTGAGGTCAGAAGTTGAGTTGACCAGTATCTGAAGTTGGGAATCCTGCCCCGCCTGTCACAGGAAGCGATAGGCCAGGTCTGTCTTGGTAACCTGAAGGTAGAGGTGGGGTTTTTGCTGAGTTGGGAATTTTGACAGCAACAAGTCTGTAAGGTCCCCCTTTGTTTGCGGGATATAAGGCTGGACAGCCCCAGTCAGTAGGCTTTTCTGACATACGTTCTCCTTTTTTTGTTCTCCTATCTGTTGCAGTCATAGTGCTTGCTGTGACCAGAGTACCTGAAAGAAGGAAGGACTTTTGTTTGTTTGTTTGTTTGTTTGTTTGACACATGGTCCCAGAAGATATAGCCTATCATGGTGGGGAAGGCATGGTGGTGGAAGTGGTTCAGTCTGTGGCATCAGGAGCCTGAGGCAGCAGCTCTTCATAGCAAGCAAACCAGAAAGCAGAGAAAACACAGACTCGCCTCACCCAGTTATCTGTTTCCACCAGCCAGGCTCCACCTCCTAAAGGCTCCACAGCCTCTAAAGTAGCACCACAGCCTTGTTCCAAGTGTTCAAAATATCAGCCTGTAGGTGATCTTTGGAGTTGGAACGATAGCACTCGCCAGTGGTTTAGCCCAAGATAATGTCATACCTTAAGTTCTTACAGTGGTCTTCCTCCTGACCAAATTCTGATTATCCACCCTCACATCTGGGCAGCCAGGCTCAATACTCAGCCTCCACCCGTAGCCCTGTACTCATCTTTCAAATCCTCGTTTCCAGTCCTTGTCCTATGCCTGTGTCCAGGGTTGGCTCTCTGTGCCTCCCTTCCCAATCCCTGCCTGTCATTTCCTGAGGGAAGAGCCTGGAGGAGCCTCAAGATCCTCCTCCCAGCCTTTCGTTCCCCTCCACTCTACTTCCTGTCTTTCCACCACAGCCTCTCTTCTTACCTCATGACTCAGCTTCTATCTCAGGCCCCTGCTGGTGAGGCATTCCTGTGTTTCCCCTCCCAGCCACCAGCCGCCTGAACTCTGGACGCCCCCTCACCCCAACAAGTCAGCTTGGGCCCTGCCTGGCCCCCACCCACTAAGCTCAGTCACATCAGCCCCTCCCTGTGGGGTGTCCCACAGCAGCCAGCTGCTGCCTGCAGTTCATTGGTGGGGACCACATACCAGCCACCCCTGGAGCCGAGTTCAAACGTGGACCTCCTAGCATGTGTTTGATCAGCTGAGGCCAAATCCACAGCCTTCTAGGAAATGGCGTCTACTAGCTCAGCTGTTCTCTGGAGCCAGCTAAGGACATATGGCCAGATAGCCAAGGTATAAAGCAAGGCAGTCTCTCTCTGTTTCTCTGTGTCTCCTCTCCAGCTGTCTCTGTCTCTTTCTATCTGTCTCTCAGAGGCTGTGTGCATGCATGCATGCCTCTGTGTGTGTGTGTAGGACAAGAGAGGGACAAAGCAGGGAGCAATGCATGTGTTATATATCTGTTGGGAACTGCTGGTGTGACCACGGTTTTTGTTGGGCTGCTGCAGTGCTCCAGGAGTGTAGTGTACACTTACACTAGGTGTTGTGTAGCAGAAGGTTGACATTATCACACGGTATAATCCACTTTGGGGGTAGTGTTGCTGTGGGGAGGTGAGCGTTGGTGGTCTGAGAGCAGATGTTACGTTCTCTGTGGTGCAAGTGCTGTGGTAGAGACATGTTGCTAGGGTGACATAGGTGTGTGTGCTCATGGATTCTAGTGTCACAGCTCCAGTGTGTGGTGGAGACACACTATGAACCACTCTGTGTATGTATATGTTTGTTGGGAGACTGTGACCTGTATGGCTCGAGATCCATGAATTCCCAGGTCTTCTCCAAGTGCTTTTAGCTCAAATGCTGCATTTTCCAATTTCAGGTGAATTGAAACCACGTTCATGTATACGTTTTTGGGATTCTCACCCCATGCCTAGCCTACAGGTCCTCAGTTCTTATGTTTTAATACAAGCTATTGGCTAACCAGGATAGGAAGAAAAGGAAAGGCAGCAGGAAGAGGTGAAATACACAAGGGGGAGGGAAAAGGAGAGGTTGACTCAGAGGAAGAAAGGGAGTGTTGAGCGGGAGAAGCTGAGACAATTGCTGGCTGCCTCAGGCCCGGGGATCCACTTTTTTTAGGCACTGGAGATGTAGTATGTATATCCAAGTGAGACCAGAAAGGTCAAGTTCAGTGGAGCATGGGAGGCCTCAGACTGAGGAAGCAGGAAGCCCATGCAGAGGCTAAAGCTGATGCCCGCTCAGAGCTGCCTCTAGGTCTCTAACAGGAGTACTTTCCATTTCGTTTCTTGGTGACCTATGCTCAAGCTGAGGGTGTTACCTTTGAATGATTCCTTTACCCTACATTCAACCAACTTGGCAGACACACCCTTGGCAAACAGTCCTCATGCCTGGACTTGGCCTGGCATGTGCCAAGACCTGGGATTCAGTCCATTCACAGGCCAGCCGCCACATTCCTGTTCTCCTGTGTGTGTCCGTGTCTCAGCTCCACCCTCCATCTGTCACTAATCTGGGACTGGCCTTTAAGGCATCCTTTACAGACACATCCAATGGCCAACCCCCAACTCTCTTCCCACCTCCACACACTTACCTATCATCCCAGGGAGCTCTTGACATTACACTTATCTGTCCGAAAACACTGTTGTTCTGTACAGGGTCGTGGGGAGCTAGCAGTGGGGCAGCAGGGCACCCAAAATACTCCATCCGATAGCAAATTACAAGTACTGTATTTAGTATGGAAAGGTGGGGCATTCTTTAGGAAATACAGAAAGGAGGGATGCTGGAGGCGAGGTGAGATGCAGAATTAGCGTGTGGTTGGGGCTCTCAGAGGAAGCAGTATTTGAGCAAAGACTTTAAGGATGCAAGGAAGTGGACTTACAAGTGTCTAGGGAAGTGTGTTCAGGGTACAGAAAATAGCCAATTCAAAGGCTAGGATGCAGGAGGAAGCCTGGTGGGACTTGAGAGCAAGCCACTGACCAAATTGCAAGGCAGGAAAAGCCTTAAGATGTCACATAGAGCCCTTTATGTTCAAGCTTTAACTCTAAACCCTCCTCAACCTTTGAATCCAACCAGCAGCAACTTTTTCCCCCAACTCCTTTCATTCCTTAGGGTGTGCACACACATGCATGCATGTGTGCATGCATGCAGGTCTCCCTCCCTCCCTCCCTCCCTC
>NW_021604642.1:2153756-2170466 GCF_004785775.1 Grammomys surdaster | reverse complement strand
TCTCTCTCTCTCTCTCTCTCTCTCTCTCTCTGTGTGTGTGTGTGTGTATGGTTTTGAGGAAAGTCTCACTATGTATCCTAGACTCATATAGAACTGTGTGGAACTCTCTGTGTGGTCCAGCCTATATTCAAACTCTCAATCCTCCTGCCTCATCCCTCTGAGCGCTGGGACCACAGGCATGTGATCCACAGCCATCAGTACCTTATTCTTGTTGTAGAGTACCAGTAGTCCATAGAGCCCTGTCTCACACACTCTTCCCACAATCCTGTGCAATAGGTATGTGTGTCCCCACTTCACAAAAGCAAAAACAGTAGCTGCCACTTACATGGTGCTACAACAATGCCAATCTGTATCATTTGTTCATCTATCCTAAGAGCTTTGTGTACAGTAAGTCATTTGATCCTCTAGCCCACGCTATGAACTAGATAGTGTTATAAACCTCTGTCTTCTTGGATTGAAATTAAGGTTTATAGAGGTTAACTCACTTGTCCAAGGTCACACACTATGGTAAAAGGCAAAGCCGGAGGTCAAAGTAGCAGTCTGGTTCCAGATATGTGGTCTTCACTCTGATGCTAAGAGTAGAACTCCATACAGGTCAGAGTCTAGCTGCTTTGCCCAAGGTAACACACACACACACACACACACACACACACACACAATGTTTAGTAAAGTTCATCCTTTCTTTCACAATAACCTTGGTTTACAACCTAGTGACTCCACCAAATGTGCCCACATTCCTGACCTTCCTGCTCGCCTCTCTAACACCCCAAGCTGACGCAGGCACTGAAGGTCTCCTGCTCTTTATGGGACTTGATTCTTAATTTAGAACATTGTGTTTTGCCTCCTTCCCTCCTCCACCTATAGGTCTCCTCTCCAAGTAGAAACATGGAGCTCGTACAGGGCACGCCTGGAATGGCAGCCAGGAAAGGGGCTTGAACTGCTGCCAAGTGGGTGGCATTCTTCCTCCAAGGACAGCAGGGATGATCTGAGGGAGGAGCATTGTGGGCCAGCCTGGAACAATCCTTGTGCAGCCTTCCTGGCAAGGGCATACATGTCTGTGAGGGTTCTGCATGAGAATGCAGGTGCACATGTGTGTGTGTATGTGTTTGTGTATGTGTGCATGCGTGCATGTGTGTGTGTGTGTGAGTGTGTGTGTGTGTGTGTGTGTTAGAGGGTATGTGCATTGGTATATGGCTATTTAGGATTCTAAGTACAGGGCTACCATCCACTGGCCCTCCACTAATACTTTTGGCTTCAGCTTGCCCTGCCTGCCCGAGGAACACCCGTTGACCCATTTTACGTCCATGTCAGAGCTTACCTGGCCCTTCTGATTCCAACTGAGTCCTCTTGGTCTTCCTGTCTCAGCCTTTCTCTTAAGGCCTCAGTCAGTGTTGAGAAGGGGGGGCAGAATGTACAGGGAAAAGAAAGTTCATTTTAGCTAGGATCTTGGGCCCCAGTCTGATGGAGCTGCAGGCATAGGCTGGCACCTTCTGAATGGGAAGGTTTGGGATGTGGAGGGAGCTCCTGTGTTTCCCCAGGACACAGATGGGAACCGTCTGTTAGGGAGCAGTCAGGAAAAGAGAATACCCCAAAACTTTCAACAGATGGACTGGTACTCAGGGGCTTTAATCCAGATAGTATAGACTCCACAGTCACGGTGCCTAGCTCGGCAGCCTGGCTCTGCTGTGTATGTGCTGTGTGGCTCAAGCGAGTCACTTAACCTCTCTGTACCTTGGTGATCTCATCTGAAAGGTAGAGCTTATGGTAATAGAATCCAGAGCCCAGGCTTGTATGGAGGGTAAAATGTATGGTAAGTGTTGGGAGCGGGCTGGCCTCTAGGAAGTGCTGCAGAGATACCTGTTACAGTGTTTATGCAAGGTGGTGGCTGTGGTACGCAGGTGGAATTTCTAAATATATAGGATCTTCTGTGCCTTGCCACTCTCTGGATTGCCACCTGTTTCCCAGCATCTTGCAGGGATGGTGCTCTGGCTACACTGACAAGATGTCAGCAGGAAGAAATAGTGGACAGGACCTTGCCAGCTCTGCATCAGAACCCCCCACCATCTATTGCTCAGGGCATCTGATCTCTGAGCTTCCAGAAGCATCAGTACAGCCGGAAGTACACCAAAGCCTCAGCCCATCCCAGGCATGGCCCCAAGCCCGTCATCATCTTAGCTCCCTGGATCATCCTGACACACCTGCACAGGTGATGATTCACAGAAGGCTCACCAGCCATTAGCTCATGTGGAAGGCATGACAATCCTGGGAAAAGGAGATTTTTTTTTTTAACCTTTGTTCTTTTCACCTGTATACAAAAGTTGATTCTCAGAGAGGTTAAGCAACATGGCCAGAACCACACAGCTAGTGCACAATAGATCCAGGACATAAATTCACATCTTTCTGACTTCAGGGCCACACTCACAGCTATGTGAGTGTGTCTGCGGATCTGAGAACATGTTTGACTCCCTCAGATGAACTCAAGCCCTCAGAGAGCTCTGCATCCACTTTTTGGAAGTAGGGGATCCAGCAGTGCTTGGCACCACGCTAAGTGGTTAGTGGGGCACTCAGTGAACATGTGGGAGATGGCTAGCGAGCCATCCATAGACCCAAATCAACTGGAGTACATTTAGTTCAGTGTTTTCAAGAAACTCCAGATGAGCCACTCCGACTGCCTCTGAAGGTGATTTTATAGAAAAATCCCGAGTCTCTGCCACTCTCAAAAGACCCAGGAGCCCTGGCAGCCTTGGGCCTGCATTCCAACATTGCAACAGGATTGCAGATGGGCATGGCCTGTCCACTTCACCATGGGCCCCATTGCTCCCTGCGGTCACCCCAGCTGTCATTCCTTAACCCATGTGTACCATTTGTGTCACTCACCCTGGTCACTCACTTATGTCACTTGCTTGCCTTGGAAGAGCCATTGGACTAGCTCCCTGGGGGAGACTATGAATCCAGGGGAAGCTCTGGGGGGCGAAGATAGCTGTCTAGATTATTATGGTTCCCTCAACATGCCCCTCCCTCTGTCTGCCTGTACAGTCCTGTCCACCTAGGTGAGCAGGACAAGGTCCAGGAAATCAGACAGTCTTGTTGTCCATAAATAAAGAGCTCTGGGGTAGGAGAGGAGGGCATTCTTTTTGCTCATACAAAATTTAGGAGAAGCTTGCAGGAAAAGGCTGCATTTGTGCCTGAGAAAGAAAGGGACTTGAGGGGGTAGAGATGAGAGGAAAAAGGAAGAGAAGATGCGCAGTAAAGGCCACAGAGGAAGGAAGGTGGGGACGGTATGGGCTGTGTATGGGACCCCTGAGCGGTTTAGCATGACTGGATGTAGGGATGATGGAGGACAGTTGGGGAAAGGGCTGGGAGCTAAGAGTGCTGACTCCAATTTCTGAAGTTCTGACTGGTTCTGTCAAAGACCAGTTCTGTTTATTGTTGCCATGGGATTTATGTGAAGCAAGGGTTGGTAAGTTATCTCTCGGAGGATTTGATGGAGCTCAGAGGTTAGAGTCCCTGACACTGCCCCACCCCCAACACTGGGGGGCCATTGAAGGTTTCGAGCAGGAGAGTGCCTATATTTCCTGTGCCTTTGGGGACAGGGGACTTGGGTGAGGGTGTCTTAACCTCCTCTGTCTCCAATCCTGTGCATCTACCTCCTGAATAGCGTTCTGCCTTGGTCACTTTTGCATCACTGTGACAAAAGACTTAATAGAAATGACAGACACTATGAGAGATTTGTCTCAGGGCTTCAGGAGTCTCAGCTAACAGTTAATGTACCCCATGCTCTTGAGCTGACCATTTATGGTGGTTGGAGTAGGTGATGGAAAATGGTTCATTCCTCTCATGAAACACTGGGCAGCAGATAATGGGACTAGAACCAAGAGAGACTATAGTTTTCAATGGCTGCTCCTTAGTGTCCTACCTCCAGCTCGTCTCTCACACCTGAAGGTCTCACAGTCTCTCAAAAGAGCACAACTGGCTACTGATCAAGTGTTCCGGCATGAGCTTGTAGGGAACACTCCAGATCCAAGCTGGAATCCCCTCTATCCCCACAGCTCTTCCCTAATTCGTACACCTCACCTCTCACCTGGACCACAAGAGTCTCCTAGCACTGGAGTTGTATTTTGTTCCCTGTCCAGTCTACTCACCCTCCAGCTGCAGCCGGAGTGAACTTCCAGAAGCCAGAGCTAATAGTACCTCTCATGACTCTAGTTCATACCAACCTGGCTGGGAGCCCTAGAGAGTACCCTGTCACCTGGAAGTTCTGTTTTCCTACCAGCTTGCCCTTCTGCCTGAATTGTCTTTCCCATGTCAGGCTAGCTTCTTAGGCCCTCACTTCAGTCCTCATTTCATGCCTGGGACAAATGCCTTCGCCTAGGCTCTGCTATAGTGTGCACCCTCTATTGAAGTAATGCCTTGATGATCTCTCTCTTATATGCTTGGGACTTTCCCCAAGACAGGGCCAGTGTGCATCTGGATCACAGGGGTTCTGCACAAGGAGTCTGGGTTCACGTCCTGCTTTTGGATCCTGTACTGCTATGAAGTATGCAGTGAGTCTCAATTTCCTTCTGTGAAATGTGGACTCTGAGAGCCTCAACTTCCCTGAGGGCTTTTGTGAGAAAGAAAGGAGTCCATGGAATGCACTTAGAGCAGCCCCTGGCTTCTAGTAAGTGCTCAATAAATGTAGCTAGGCTTATATACTTCTACATTGCCAGGACTGGCAAGGGGATGGTGCTTTGTGGCTGTATGGTTGGGGGCAGAGCTGGAGCATCATAGTTCAGGAGATATTGAGCTTCTTGGAAGAGGGTCTAGCTAGAAGATGAGTCCAACTAGCTGGCTGTGAAAGCCAGGGTTAGGCTCCTGGTGGTCCCCAGAGAGCCATCACTGGAAGCACTGCAACTTCAGAGCTAATGGCTGCTGCATGTGTCAGCTCCTATCTGGTCTGATTCTCCCCCCATAAATGTGGTTCTAATAGTCAGCTGACACCTCATTAGCCTAAGTCCAGGTCCAATTGTGCTGTTGCAGTGAGCAAGCAAGCCTCTGAGGGGCCAGAGTCTTGGTAGGGCTGGGCCTTCCCCAGGGCCAGAGGGCCCACAACATGATACCGGCTCAGGGCCCAGTCAATGTGTTTCCAATCAGCAATTAGTCTTTAATTAATAGGGCTGTGAAATGATTGCTTTCCCGTCTGAATGGCAGCATGGGCAGGGAGCCGGCAGGAATGGCCATCTGGGGAGTGTTAAGCTGGAGTTACAAGAGGAGACATAAAGAAAGGAACCAAACACCCCAATTTGGGACTAAACTATGGCCCTGGGCAAGCTGCATGGCGCCCAGCCCAGTGCCAAATGAAAGCCAGGCCCAGGCTCCTGGTGGCACCTGCTCTTGACTGAGCTCTGGTGTACCCACTGAGTCTGGAGATGGCCGAGAAGCTACCCTCTTGGGGGCCTCAGTTTCTCCAGGTGTCCCATGAGCCAACTCTTCCAGCGTTGATGCTCTGAAGGGCTTATGCACATGGCTTAGAGGGAAAGCTGGCCTGGTGGGCAGATGCTCCCTAACATCCCAGCTGGCTTCATTTGTAAGCTGCTGATAATCGTTTCTACCTCCTAGACTTGTTGGGGTGGAAAAGAGTTGTGTAAACTGTCAAGTGGTGCTTTGAGCTAAGAAGTCTTGCCATAAGACAGTTCCAGGTTCACACATTCAATCTCTTCTTCTGACAACCAGAAGGACAGCGGTGATGGTGGCAGTCACCATGTGTGCTGAGCAACATGGAGTGTGTTCATGTACATCTCTTTGGGAGTCTTCCCAAGATCCCTCTGGCATTGCTATTGTATTCATGGCTTCCAGCTAGCAGTTGGAGGACCTAGGGGCCTGGGCACCCTAGTGCTAATTGGGCCAATGCTCTTAACCAGCACCCAAGGGCCAGCTTCTCTTGATGTCAGAAGAGTCCATCACGGACAGCAGGCTGAAACCCTTTCCTGACATTTAGGGTCACAGAAAAAAAGAAACGCATCCATGGCTGAGCCACTACTAATGGACATATTTAGTCTTCTCATGGTCTTGATGGGAAGACCAAGTCCCAGAGAGGTCAATGACATGCTCATGCCCATGTAGCATATGTCTATTGGTCCTGAGCTTGACACCAAGGCTACCTACTTTGAGATCCAGTGGGTTGCTATTAAACCCAGCCCCCATGAGAACTCCCCTCCTTCTATTGAATCCATTCTTAATTCTGTTTCTAATCCACAGACACATCCCTTCCATCCCATCAGACCTGACCAGGCCGAGTCCTCTGCTGCTCCCCTGAGATGCTGCCTCAACTTCCTTCCTTTGTGGTATCCAGGTGAACCTTCCAAATGCACACTTTAGTTTCCTTTCACAACTTTATGCTTGTGCTGAATTAAATAGGAATTCCTCAGTCTGCCATCCAGGGCCATCTACATGAAGCTACCAGCTATGTTTCTAGCTTTAACGCCATCCTTTTGCTTATAAATCTCTTGCTACTAAGTTTTAGTCCGAGTGCACTCAGCAGAGATGGATTTCCAGCTCCATAGAGCTGTTGTGAGTTTTCACTGAGTTGCTGTATGTAAAAATCCTTGGACGTGGAACAGTCCTGGCCACAGAGCATGTGGCATGTTAATGTTGATTTGACAAAATAAAAAAAGTATGCAGCAGACTTCCGGTTTGGGACCGAGCCTAGAGCAGGTCGCAGGCAGCAGCTCCGTACCCAACCGCAGAAAACCAAGAAAAACAGGGACTCCCAGGAGCTTGAACTCACGCAGCATCCCAGGTAAAATTGAATCACCCGTGATGCCTGCTATTAGAAGTTCTAACCCAGATGAACCAGAAGCCACGAGCCTCGCCCTTACCCTCACCCCCTACCTTTTCCCACCTGCACAAGGTCCCCTGAAGCTGGGCAACTGCAAGATCCTGCTTGGCAACTGCAGATAGACTCAAAGCAGTGTACCATATCATCTGAAGAATAGCAGGGAGACCATAACTCAAGCAATGTACCATATCTTCTGAAGAATAGCAGGTTGCAGTCCTCCTCGCCCCCACGAATAACCAGGACCCGCCGGTCGGGTCAAGTGGCACCCAGACGTGGGGCTCGAGGCACGGACCCATCCGGACGGACCCTCATTGAGAGGATGTGCGCACGACATCAAGATTGAGCAAGACAGAGATCATCGCCCGTGACCTGTCATCCTTGGAACCAGGTTGATTCTGCCATCAAGAAGACGGTTGAAGTTCATTACCATCAGCTGAAAATTGCAGAGGATCCAGAAGTGACTCCGCAGGAGACTGACACAGCTGCCAGCTCCCCTGCCTCCCCCCTACGGTCGACCGCTAGACTTCCACGCCCTCCAGAAGGGTTCCTGGTATGCCTGGCTTTGCCCTCATTTCTCTCGCTAGAGAGCTTGGCCTCTTGATCACCACAACAAAAATTGGCTTTTTCCTAAACCAAGGCCACCCTTGATATGGCCGCTAACATTGGGGAGCCTTCCTTTATGACAATATTACACCCCAAACTGACAAATGGTTGGTAACTTGAACATTTACAAGAGACTAGGATGGCTGTGAGTTAGTCCAATGACGGGATTATTGTAGGTCCACTTCCCAGGGGCCCACCCAATGCAGCCGAAAAGGAGTGCGTGGTGCTGGGAGTGGGTGCAGCCTACATGGCCTAAGACAGGGCTCTCACCCTCCTTTCACCCACATCAGAGTCCCTTGACGTTGCCCATCGTCGACAGCCTAAAGCCTTCGACCATCGATGTGACTCGTCTCACATCAGTGTTTTGGGGTTGTGAACTTGTCTAAGACCCCCCATAATTAGACATCCAAATTCAAAACTCACATAGTTGGGATTGAACATAAGACGCCTTCTCTAACTAAACAGAGAAGGGGGAGATGCCAGAAGCCAGGACCCTCGCCCTTACCCTTACCCCCTACCTTTCCCCACCTGCACAATGTCCTCTGAAGCTTGGCAACTGCAAGATCCTGCTTAGCAACTGCAGATAGACTCAAAGCAGAGTACCATGTCTTCTTAAGAATAGCAGGGAGACCATAACTCAAGCAGTGTACCATATCTTCTGAAGAACTGCAGGTAGATCATAATTCAAGGCAGTGTACCATATAGACCATGACATGTTTCAAGGCACAGGCCAAGAAGATTTTGTACTTTTCCACCACCTGGACCCTCTTACCCCCTCCCCTTGTAAAACATGCTATAAAAAAAAAAGCATTTCATGTTCAAAAAAAAAAAAGAAAATAGAGAAAGCTTCAAAAGAAAAAAAAAGAAAAAAGAAAAAAAAAGAAAAAAATTAAGGATATTAAACATTAGATTAAGGTCTGCTCTCATGACTCTATTCAACTTCTCCTTAAATGGCTCCAAATATAGTTGATTTCTGAATCTCTTTAAGTAGAATGTCAACATCTGAACTTTGGGCGACATGTAAAAGAGGCCATCACTGGGCCCGTCATGTATAAAGTTCTGATCAAGGAACTTTGCATAAGTAGACTTGTAACATTTGCAGTGTCATAGTAGAATCCTCAATCAGAAAATGGTAAAGCTATGAAGTTCAAGGGCAACTCTTATTGCCATGACACAACTGTATTGCTGAAAATTTACTGTTATATGAATAAATACATTTTAAGAATACAGAAAAAAAAGTATGCAGACTCACTTTATCTATCCATCACTATGTCCACCTCCAGAGTGCTCCCTGACCACAGGGCTCCTCTTAGCCCACCACACTCTCTTTGGAACATGTTCATCCTTTAGCTACTCCATCTTACCCTGTTTATGAGCCTCTGCTAACGTCCTCTGCCTTGGAACCTCTACAGCACCTCAGCACATCCTTCTCATAGCTGCCTACTTTCATTTAGTGCTAAGAATGGAAGCCAGAGACCAATGTGTATTAGGCAAACCCTTTGCCACTGCACCACGTCTCCAGTTCACAGATGCCCTTGAGTAACCTAAAAGTTCCTTGAAGGTAGGCAGCATCGGACAGAGAAAAGAACATAGGAATTGGCATCAGTCTGACTTGAGCCTAAGTCTCGGACTTGCAACTTTCCAGCTGTGCACCACTGGACAAGTGACAAAACCTCCCCAAGTCTCAATTTCTCAACAGTAAAGTAATCCTTACTTGGCAGGGGATTAGACGGTTGGCCCAAGAGAACAGAGACTGACATAGTAAGTACTCTCACACCCCCTACGTTTTTGTGTTAAAAACTCAGAAGAGAGACTGAGGGGCTGAGGACTGGCCTACCACTGGCCTGAGAAATATCCCAGAGATGACTTCACTAGATCCAGTGTCCTGTCACTCTGATGGCCAGGTCCTTCCCAAGCTCTCACCTGGACCAGCCTCTAGTATATAGGTATAACCAGAGCTGATCATAACAAGAACCCACCATCCTTGTTTTTTTTTTCTTTATGATTGTTTTTTGATTGTTTTTGGTAGCTCAGGGTGGCTTAGAATGTACTGTGTAACAAAGTGTTGCCAGAAACTCATGACTCTCCCATCACCCCAGTCTCCTGAGTGCTGAGATTACAAGCAGGAGGTATCATATACACTTCTTGTTCTTAGTAAAAGAAAATTCACCATTGACTGGGGAGGGGTGGCAGCCCTTGAGTCAGAGCCTCCTAGTAGTTTCTTTATAGACGCTTCTATAGCAAATCCCACATGGGTTCAGCTTGCCATATCCTTCCCCAGGCTGCTTCTTCAGTCCATCTGTGGGCCAGCTATGTACCTGTTCCGTGTTTCAGCCACAGTAAGGTTGATAATGACCACATTGGTAATCTTACCTCCCCAGGATAGCTAGGAAGGCAAATTTACAACAGTGAAGGTTACATAGGAAGGTGACAGATATGATTGTAATTCTTTCACTGTCAATGACTGACTGGGATTCCTTGGGCCAGACTCTTCCCCTCCTGGACCTTCATATTTTCAATTTCTATAATGGCACACTCTAAGTTGCCATTCTCCCTCACCTGAGTGAGTACCTTGGTCCCTCACTGATTTTCCTGCCTCTGTTCTTCCACCCTACAATGTACTCCTGGCACAGAAGCTGCTGGGACCCTGCTAAAACATAAAGTGCAGCACATCATGACTCTTTTCAAAACCATCTCTTTCTTGCTTCTCATAAACCACGGTAAATGCCAAAGGCATGACAATGATCTACAATACACTGTATCATGGATTTCCAAACAGGGCTACTTCTAAAGATCTTAAAATGCTGGTGTCTGCCTCTCAAGCCCATAGGTTGTTTGATTGGTCTTAGATGTAGCCTGGGTGTGTTAATTTTTAAAAGCTTTCAAGGTGTGGTGGTTTAATCTGTATCCTCAGCTGACTGGATTTAGAATCACCTAGGAGACACACCTTTGGATGGGTTTCTGTGTTTTCAAAGAGGTTTAACTAAGGAGGAAAGAGCCACCCTGAATGTGGGTGACACCACTCCGTTGACTGGGGATCCCAGACTGAATAAAAAGTACAAAAGAAGGAATGAAGCCAGTAGAGCATTAATCTCTCTCTCTCTCTCTCTCTCTCTCTCTCTCTCTCTCTCCCTCCCTCCCTCCCTCCCTCCCTCCCTCCCTCCCTCCCTCCCTCCCAGTCTTTCTCCCTCTCTGTTTATGTCTGCGGACACAATGTGACCAGAATTTAATGCCTTCACTTCAAGATTTTAGTCCCATGACAACTATATCCCCTTAAATCATAACTCAAAGAAAGCAAATCTTTCCTTAAGTCACTTTGGTCATGTGTTTGTTCACAGCAATGAGAAAAGTCACTAATATAGAAACTTGATAGTAACAAGATGTATCAAGTACCATCTTTGATAAACTTGATTTGTGGTTTGGAGGCCTTTGGAAGTAGTTCGTAAGAAGAATGTGGAGGAGTTTGGAGCCGTGGACTAGAGAATCTTCAAAGTGCTATAAGGGCTCTGTGAGCCGGTCCTTGGCAATCAGAATACCAAGTGAAACGTAGCCAGGACAGACTGAAGTTTCAGAAGGGAATAAGGATTCTATCAGGAAGTGGGATAGAGGCCATTAATATTATAATCTAGAAAAGAATCTGAGTGTGTTCTGCGCATGTCCTATGAACTTAAGTGAGTCTGAATTTAAAGCTAATAAAGCAATTTATTTTGTGGAGGATATTTCAAATAGAGGATCCATGCTGTGACATGCTTAGGGCTCACTTTACTTACTGATTTACAGTGAAGGAGAGCAGAAAGGCATGAAAGATATGCAGTTTGGTGAGAAAAAGAGATTGGACCAGATGAACGTTGATAAAGCTGTAATTGATAAAGACATTAGCACCATTAAAAAGAAACCCCTCAATCTATACTGGGAGAATAAGAAAGGTGCCCCCAAAGGCTCAATCCTACCCATTAAAGGCACTAGCTTGTAAAAATGACTATTCCTTTGAGTGAGGAGCCTGAACTGAGAATTCCACACAAAGGTTCCCTGATCAAAAAGAGCTGTCTAGGGAAGTATTTTCCCAGTTTTGGTGGCAAAGACACCCAGACACCATTCCAAGGAGGTGAGGCTACATCTCAAGCTGACAGCAGAACATCATCCATATGGTAGATTCAGGGGTAGAAAGTTCTGCTTAAAAGTGATAGGTTTGTAGACTTGGTTCGTTTTCATTGTAAACTTGACAGGACTTGGAATCACCCAAGAGCTACATCTGTAGGCATGCCTCCTGTGAGTGGATTTCAAGAGAAGTTTGATTGAGGGGGAAAGACGCACCCTGATTAAGTTCCCACACTATGAAGGCAAAGAGCAGGGAGCCAAATGAACACTAGCATTCCTCTCTACGTTTCTAGGAGGCAGACAGAATACAACTAGCTGCTTCATATGCCTGCCACCATGCTTATGTGCCATGGTGGATTGTGTTCTATCAAAGTGTAAGCCAAAATAAAGCTGTCTCTCAGTAAGTTGATACTTGTGAGGTACTTGGTCATAGCAATGAGAAAAGTAACTGACACAGCAGTTGACACTCAGTGTAGCCCAACCTGAGAATCACTGTCTGGAGGACCTCTCTCAACCACTGCTCTTAGCTCTTTGACTTCCTTTACCCCTTCCCATTCTCACTTCCTCCATCCTTTCCCATAACTTGGTTTCACCTACTTCTCTTGCTGTGCTTCAAACACATAAGTGACACCACCATTACCTGAGTGCCTTTGGGTTTACTGTCCCCAATGCTTGGGATGCTTTTTCTCTTGCCATTAATATGTCCACTATCCTCACTTCATTGAGTGCCTGCTCAGATGTGACCTTCTCAAAGAGGTGTTCCTAATAATCTAAGCTAAAGTAGTTCTGCCTGTCAAGTCCATTACTCTCTGAGAATTACTCATTCATTTTCTTTATAGGGCTTTAATTGCCAGGCATATTATTTATTCGTTTATGTGATTATTTGCAACTCTCAACTAGGAGTTCAGCTTCATGAGGGAAGGGACTTTGTTTTTTCTTATTCCTGTATCCTCAACAAATACAATAGTGCCTGGCATATAATAGACATTTAGTAAAGCTAAGTTAAGTAGACAGACAGACAGGCAGGCAGACTGGAAAAAGAACATGAGTATTAGGCACATATAGATTGGAATTGTTATTAGATGTGCTTCGTTTTTAGCAAAATGTAAATGTGCAAAGAAACACTGAAGCGTGGCTTATACACAGGGGGCAAAAACAATCTATAGAAAGCGTCCCCAAGAAAGCTCAGATGTTGGACTTACCAGATAAATAGGTTTGCAATATGATCAAATAATTAACAAAATAACTGAATAGCTATGAGAAAATTTCAATCGTATCACTAAATAGGGAATATAAGATGACAGATTACAGAAAAGAACCAAATAGAAACTCTTGAAGTATAAAGCGCAAAAGTGAAATGAATACAGGAGGCTGAGAATGTGGATCAGTTGGTAGTATGCTTTCCTAGACTGAAGCCTCATAAACTGGACGTGGTGGTACATGGATGTAATTCTAGCACTTTGATAGCAGAGGCAGAAAGATCAGGAATTCAAGCTAAATAGTTCAAGGTTATCCTGGGCTACATGACAATCTGTGTCAAGAAATCAGAAAACTATTTCAGGAAGTTAATGGCATATTTGAATTGGTTATGAAAAAGGAATAAAGAAATTTAAAGAGGGTCAAGTAATGTTATCTATCGAGAAGAACAGAAAAAAATAACACAATGAAGAAAAGTAAATAGCCCCAGAGGCTCATGGGAACACCGATTTACTCATGTTGGGAGTCCTGGATGATAGATGGGACAGATAGTATCATAAAGGATATTTGAAAATATAATGGCTGAAAACATCCCAGATTCTATTAGCAACAATAATCTACACATCTCAAAAGCTCAATGAATTCAAAGTTGGATAAACGTAAAGATCTGCTTATCTAGACACATTACAGTGAAGTAGTTATAGTTAACCCGAAGATAGAATCGTGAGGGCAGCAGGAGAGAAATGATTCGTTACATTAAAAGATTCCTGAATAAGATTGATAGTTTAGTTAGAAACAATAGAGGCCAAAGTAGAGCATAATTACATATTCAAAGCACTGCAAAAACTAGAATTTTAACTAAGAATTCAATACCCAGCCAAACAATTCCTTAAAATTAAGGAAAAGATAAAATATTCCAATATATACAAAAAATAGAAAGAATCCACGATCATCTGCCTTGCCTTATAGAAAATGTTAAAGATAGTAGTTCAGACATGAATGAAGAGACTAGATAGTAACTTGGATCCATGTGGATAAAGAACTCCAATATTTTTCCAGTGTTTTTCTCTCAACATATTTAAAAGACAACTTAAAGTGGAAATCAAAAACCCGTGTTTGTGGGCATTCAGTACATAGAAATATTTTACAGTGGGAAAAGTACAAAGGTAACTAGAGATGTAGTTCCGCATTAGGACATGACTTACCACTCCTGTGGCCCTGAGCTCAACCTCCAGCACCACCACTACAGGAGCACCAAGAAATCCGGAACAAGGGGAGGGATATATAGTGAATACTATTGAGACTGTATTAAATCCCCAGGCAACTGATAAAGTACCAAACTTTAAAGGATAGTAAAAGAAACAAGAGACAAAAATAGCATTTTAGAAAATGCATATTTAAGAAAATAGTGATGGAGAAACAGAAAGAAAAGGGTATGCAGAGCCAAATGGCAGATATAAGGTCCTATCATAGTAGGAACTCCACGAAAGGTCACACGTTTGTCATCCAGTTGTTTTATTTGTGGAGTGCTGGGGGACCGGATGTAGGGTATTGTTCATGCTAGATAAAGTGCTTTTCCTCTGAATTCATATTCCCAGTTAAGCTTTTTTTAAATTTTAAGACCGGGTCTTACTGAGCCACTGAAGTTGCGCTCAAACTCGCACAGACTTCTGAGTAGCTGGGATTATAGACATGCACAACTACGTCCAGCAAGACACATTTTAGATTCCAGCATCACTAAGTTGAAAGTGAGAACTAAGAGGAAGTTAGCATGCAAACAGAAAGAACTAAGGGAGAGCTGAAGTGGCTTGGCGAGTGTAACCCAAATAGACTTTAAAGCGAAACTTCCTCTAATAAAAATGAGAAATACTGTATAATGCTACAAGGGTCAATATTTCAAGACGACATAGCAATGATGAACATAGTTGCGTCTAACAACTGAGCCCTCTAATCATGAATCATTTTTGACAGACAAAGGGGAAAATATAACAATAATGGAATACTTTAATACTTTTCTCTCTGTAACAGATAAAATCAGATGAAAATGAACATACTTGTACTTGAACTAGTTGGAAACAATGGTGAGCACTTCTCATCTAAGCACTTAGGAGGCCAAGGCAGGAAGGTCACAAAACTTAAGCTAGGTTGGCTAACATGCTGAGATCCGGTTCCCCAAAATATACTAGACTTGACAGTCATCTATAGAACACTGCTGGTCAAGAGCTACCACACATTCTTCTCATGTGCAGATAAAATATTATCTAGTTAGATTGTATTCTAGTCCATAAAACACATATTAATAAGGAATTTTAAATGACTCAAACAATGGAAAGTGTTTACTACAAACACAATAGAATGAAAGTGAGATCCATAATAGAAATTGGATAATTTCACAAGTGTGGGCAAATTTAACAAGACACATCTAAGACCTAAGGGGTCAATGAGATCCCAAGAGTGTTTAGAAAGTTGTGAGGAGTGCAAACAAGGGTCCAGGAGCCTCAGACAATGCAGTGCTTCAGCGTTTGCAGCTGGAAAGGCCAGTGTTCAAAACTGAAAGGGTTCAAATCAGGAATCTAACTCTCCAGTGTAAGGAAACTGCATAGAGGAGATAAGCAAAGCACGGGAGAACAGAAGGCATGGAATTTGAAACAACAGGTGGCAATCAATGAGAAAAGGAAATAAAAAATATATAAAAGATATTATAGAAGCTAAAACTTGGTACTTTGGAAAAGATCAAGAACATGTCCTAACCTTTATTTAGACTGAACAAGCCTGGATGAAATGCTTCAAATGACTGACATCAAGAATGATAAATAATACATTACTACTAGCCTGATGAAAATGAAAACAACCTAATGGTAATATTATCAACAACAATTACATACCAAGAAAGGAATGATCCTATATGAGAAATTGGACAGATTTCTGTAAAGCCACTAAGTACTGAAACTGACTCTGGAAACTCAAGAAGGCCACAAAAAAAAGAGCAATTAGAATTAGTAACTTACTTAACAAAATGGAAGGTCACAGAGAGAATATATTTTATATTTATCCCCTTTGTAAGTGAGAACCTAAGAACAGATCTAAGAAAGCAGTTCTGCTAGCTGGCTGTGGCAGCACATTCGTGGTCTTGCTGACAGGGGAGGCGGAGACAGAAAGGTCACTTGTGCCTGGAAGGTTGAGTCCAACCTGAGAAACATAGAGACTACCCCTTCAAAAATCAAAACAACAGCTAGTGGGGCTGGGGGCACAAATGAGGAAAGAAAACAATTCTCTATACAATAGTGTCAAAAAGAATGTAATGCTTAGAATATATGTGCAGGGTTCAGGGTGAAGCACAAAAAACCCTTGAATCAAATTAAATAAGACCTAACTAGAAAGGCAAGAACACAATGCTGGGAAGATAGCAATACTCACAAAACCGTTCCACAGATTCAACTCAATCCCTACCAAAACCCGAGGTACAGTTTCTCCCTAGAAAGTAGCTAGGTGATTTTTCACATTCATATGGAAATGCAATAAAGAGGGATATTCAAAGCAATAAAAAATTATAAAACAATTTGGTTCTTTGAAATTTTCTGATTTCAAAACTTGCACAAAGCTCTGTAAGTTGGCCTGTGTGGTACTGGTGCAAAGGCGGAGAGGAGCACTGAAGAGGACTGAATCTTGGAATAAACTGATACATGTATAACATTTGTGATGAGTGATAAGACTGCCCAATGGAAGCAAGTCTTTAATCACATAGTACTGACTAATGGATACATCACTAGGAATGGGGAGGGAATTCTGGTCTCCTCCTCACACTATGAAGCAAAAGCAGGCATATCTTAAGTTGAAGGCTACATAGCCGGATGCAGTCTCAAAGATAATTAAGTCAAAATCATCAAAGACCTGAGATTTGACAGACAAAATTAAAAATTCTTATTCTTTGAAGAATATATATTATATTTATATTATATTATATTATATTATATTATATTATATTATATTATATT
>NW_021604642.1:2146388-2153746 GCF_004785775.1 Grammomys surdaster | reverse complement strand
TTATATTATATTATATTATATTATATTATATTATATTATATTATATTATATTATATTATATTATTGTTTTGACCTTAGATTAGACAATGATTTCTTAGGGATGACACCAAACAACAAGAGAAAAAAGATAAATCGAACTTTCAAATAAAGATGCCTGTGCCTCCCAAGTGCTGGAATTATATCACTTGTTGGCTTAATTTTTAAATGAGAAAATGACTCAACAGCCATTTATCTAAAGAAGATACATGAACGGTCAGTAAGTACGTAAAAAGTGCTCAGGATTGTTAATTGTCAAGTAGAAGTCAAACGATGAGCTAGCACTTACACCCACACACCTTCCTTCAAAAGGTAAGATAACATATGTTGAAAAGAATACTGAACCATCATATTTTCCTGATGGGAGTGTAAATGGCACATACTCTGGAAAATGGCCCCGCCATTTGGTTTCCCAAAATGCTAATCATAAATTACCATAGGATCAAACAACTTGATTCCTTGTGACTATACCCAAGGGAACTAGAGATGTGTTCATGCAAAGACTTGTAGATGCACATTTGCAGGAGGATTATTCATAATGTCCCCAAATGAAAACAGCCTTTGTGCCCATCAACTGATGAGTGGATAAAGGTTCAATGTACGTACATGATGAAATACCATTTGATCAAAAGTAATCAATTTAGCTGGACCTTGAAAACGTTATACTGAGTGAAAGAAGTCAGTCAAGAGATCACAGATTGTATCGCTCCATTTATGTGAAATGTTCAAAATGGTAAAAGCTGCAGAGATGAAAACCAGATTAGTGATTTCCAGGTATTTGGGGAGAAATAGAGTGGAACAGCTAAGTGATAGAGTGAGTCTCTGGAATAGGGGGACTATTCTTAGAATTGGATGGTGACCATATTTGTGCAGCACTGAATACACTAAATGTTGTACATTTGCAGGCTGAGTTTCCTGGATATGTGCCATTTCTCAACAAATATCAAATAAATGAAAAAGCACACAGTGAACTTCTACCTATCCTTTATTGAGGGTCCTCTGTTCTTACAAACCATAATAACATAGCAACTCCAAGAAGTTGATATTGTTACAGCACGCAAACCAAAGTTGGTTGTAATTGTTATCATACATAGATTTACATAAACACAACCACAATCAAGATAAGAAACTTTCCTCTACTGGAAATATCTTCCTCGTGACACTTCCTTGGAGTCATGGCCCCCTTTGCCCACTGTCCATAATCTATGACAACCACTAATCGACTCCCCAACTCTGCACTTGTGTCGTTTCAAGAATGTATATAGACGAAATAATATGGCACGTGACCTTTGAAATTGTTTTTTTTTTTTTGCAGAACATAGTTCCCTGGAGATGCACTCATGCATGCATCAAGAGTTTGTTTCTTTTCGTTGATGAGTAGCATCCCATAGTATTACTGGACCAGTTTACTCCACCACTTACCTGTTCAGGGTCATTTTGATGGTTTTCAGTCTTGAGCTATTGCAAATAATTTTGTTATGAATAAGAAATCATGCACAGGTTTTCTGTGTGGATAATTTTTCATTTCTCTGGGATAAATGCCCAGGAGTGTAATTGATGGGTTGCATGGTAAGTACATGTTTAGTTTCTAAAGAAACCACCATATTATTTCCCAGAGTAGCTGTAACGTTATATATTTTCATACCAGCAATGTATAAGATTTAGTTTACCTTCGTTCTTGCCAGCATTGTGTCTTTCGGAGGGATTGGTTCATTTTGGCTATTAAGTGTGTGGGTATATGGCCGGTTGTTTGTATTATTCTTTTATTCGCATGGTCATGTTCATGCGATGTTTTAGTGGCTGTCTTCATTTTTGTTTCTGATACTGGTATAATGTTTTATGTCTTCTCTTATCTAATGAGCCCGGATAGAGGCTTATCAATTTTGCTGATCTTGTAAAAAAAAAAAAAAGAAAGAAAAGAACCTTTGGTTTTGTTGATTTCACAACCATCCTCACTCACTTCATAAATCAATTCAATTGATTTTTGCTTTAATTTTATTTCTATTATTTTGTTTTATTTTGAGTAAGGTATGGATGGTTGTCTTTTGATTTTCCCATCTAATATAGACATTCGGTGTTATAAAATGCCTATGAGCACCGCTTTCTCTATGTCTTACATTTTGATGAGCTTTCTTTCATCTTTGTTTTAAAATGTTTTGTAATGCTCCTGGGAGTTTTCTCTTTGCCTGATGTGTTATTTAAGAACACCAGTTGATTTCCAAGTGTTTTGGTGTTCAGCTCATTACCCCCTTGCTTCTGCCCCCCCCAAAAAAAACTAGGCTTCCAGGCACGTGCCATGATGCCTGGCCCTCTGTTACTTCCCAGTTTAATTCCATTCTTGTCTGAGAACAGACACTGTGTCATTTCTATTATTTTAAGTCTACTGCAGTGTAGCCCAGAGAGTGATCTGATTTGTGATTGTCCATGTGAGCTGGAGAAGAATAAATATTCCACTGTGGCTAAAGCAGTCTATCAAAGTCTATTATAGCAGTTGGCTGATGTTGTTAAGTGCAACTATTCATAATGATTTGCTTCCTGGTAAATGCATCCAATTATGATGAGGGAGTATTGAAATTGCAAGCATAATAGTGAGTACATGCATTTATCTCTGAATTTCTATCAGATTTCACCTTTCGTAGTTGACACTGTTGTTTGGTATAGACACATTAAGAATTGTTATGTCTTCTTGGAGAATTGTCCCTCCATTGTGATTTACATCTGGTTTGTCCCAACCAAAACCTGGGTTGAAATGTAATTCTCAATGGTATGGCATTGAGAAGTGATGAGTTCCTTGAAAAGTAATTCCACCACAGAAGCTTTATTTAGTGTGTGGAGATGAATATAATCTTCACAGAGGGGGCTAGTTATTTTGAGAGCAGATTATTTTAAAATGAGCTTGACACCTCCCCTTATTCTCTCCTACAGATGCACTTCCACTGCGAATCGTTTGTGAGAGGGTGAGTATCTCATGTGCTTCTAGAACTATGAGCTAACTAAAACTGGGGTTTCTTTATGAGTGGGGTTTCTCACTCTTAGATATTCTGCAAGATACAGTCTTATTACTTAATGCTCATCATTACTCTCCTTGTGCCTCCTGGACATCAAGTGTGTACTTGTGCTGATGGCTCACAAGCATGTGCACGCAGACTAGTCAACTTTGTAGGACAAGGAGAAGACAAATAAGCTGGATCATTTAAGAGCAAGCATATGGGAGGTTCTTGGGACCCAGCTTGCTCCTGAAGGATCTACAGAATGTGTAATACCTCAAGCTCAAATCAGGATCACTTTTATAGCATGGACCTGTTCCTAGATTTGATTTTCAGCACTACAAAAGATTCCTTGGAAGAATAGACACATAGGAATTTCCTGACCAATAATTTAATCATTATTTTAAGGAAGCTCAGCTAGTTACAGAAGTACAGAAAAAGACAGTTCGATGAAATATAAGTCACAAATGAAGAAATTGAAGAATGAAAATTTCTCTGGAGCTGACTCATACAACAGGTGTAATATTCCCAGAATGACAAGAATGAACTTGATTGGATAGAAGAAGATCTGTGAATTTGAAATCCGGTCCATTCCAGTTATTAGGTCTGAAGAAAAATTAAATCCAAGTGTGGCCAGTAAAATGGCTCAGCTAGTATAAGTGCTGGCCTCAAATCCCTGACAATCCGAGTTTAACTCCACAGAACCTCCATTAAAGAGCTGCACGCTGGAATTCCAGAGTGATGGGAAACCCAGGAGAGTAGGCCAAAAGTCCACACGAGCAGCACGCAGGGTCAGAGATAACAATAGAGAGCTTGCTTCAGAAACATCGTGGAAGGTGACAAGCTCCTTCTGCACAGCACTTCTCTGACCTCCTCACAGGTAGAGTGGCGTTCTGAAGCCTGCATTCATATACATACACAAAATAAGTGGATAGAAGTCTAGAATTAATCAGAATCAAAAGTCAAAATTTGTGGGATGCCATCAAGAGACCTAAACATTATGATGGGAATCTCAGAAGAGAAATAGAAGAGGGCAAGAAGTTTAATTAAAGGAATAACGACAGAAAACTTTCTGGATCTGAAAACAGATATAGATATTCAGGTACATGAAGTTTAAAAGTCTTTGTCTTTAAATAGGTTCAATTTAAAGATCTCACCCAAACACTTTATAATAAAGCTGTCATAAACCAAAGATAAGATACTTGGAAGCAGCAAACAAGGCCTGTCACACACAAAGGAGCCATCGTTAAGATACCAGTGGATTTCTCAGTAGGAACTTTGAAAGCTAAGAGAGAAACACATGATATACTCCAAGCACTTAAAAAAAAAACCCTACCAGCCAAGAATATTTTACCTGTCAAAGTGTTCCTGCAGGGATGAAGGGAAGTTAAAGACTTTCCCAGACAAACAAAAAGCTGAGTTCATTGGTCGTTACACCAGTCTTACAAGGAAGCTTAAGGTAGTTTTTCAAGTTGAAACAAAAGGATCCTAATTAGTATGATAAAAATATAAGACTCACCAGAGAAAGGTGAAGATGTAGCCAAATTCAGAAGACTCTAATGCTGCTCTGGTAGCATGTAAATCACTTTTAATTGTAGCATAAAAGAAAAAGTGAATGTTCAAAATAAGTTTTAGACTTTAAGAGTTGGGAAAAGTGCCACACAAGCATCAGGAGCTTTGGATCCCCAGCAACAACAGGGAAAGCTGAGCATCCTGGTGCTCCCTTGCAACATGCAATTGGTGCTCCAATAGCAACATGGGAAACAGAGACAGAGAGAGCATCTCCATGGTTTGCTGGCCAGCAAGCTCAACTGAATCGGCGATCTCCAGGTTCAGTGAGAAACTGTCTCCAAAAAATAAGCTGAGGAGTGATTCAGGAAGACACCTAGCATCAATTTCTGGCCTCCTCAAATACACAAACACAGGCATGCATATCCACATACATGTGCACATGTACACAAACATGTACACAAGTACCGCACATAGGTTCATGTACACACAAGTACTATGATAATTTGTTAGTGTATATCAACTATGATAAGAAGTATGTTTGACAAATAAAAAATCTTGTTTTAGATGTGCCAAGTAGAGTAGCACATTCCTGCAAGTCTAGAACTTAGGAGGCAGAGACATTCTCTGGATTGTGAGTTCAAGGTCAGTCTGGGCTACCTGGAGATTTTCAAGTAAGTCTAGGATAAATAGCAAGACTGTCTCAAACAAATACATACACAAAGTAGCTAGATAACTAACAAAGTAACTTAAAATGTGTGTGGGAGGCTATGTTGCTATCCGCTTAAAATAGACTCTTAGATGTTATGGACATCCCATGATAATCATAGAGCAAAAATCTGTAGTGTACACACAAAAGATAAAGGAGAAAGGAAGAAACAAGTTACCACATAAAATACAAAAGAAATTACAGGAAACAATGATTAAAAATAGCAGCAGTGAATTCTTACCTATCAATTTTATTTTATTTAATGGCTTTAATAAGATTTAATTACTTTAAAAATCTCTAATGAAAAGACAACTAGTGACTGAATTAATAAGTCAGGATACTTACAAAGAGCCTATTTGGGTTTGAAGGGTACAGATACGCTGAAGATGAAAGGAGAGAAACAGGTACTCCATTCAAATGCAAACAAAACAGCAGACAAAACGGGCTACACATTTTAAAAAACACAATAAGATATGAAAAAGTTATTTTATAATGATAAAGAGGTCAGTTGAACAGGAGTATATAATAATTATAAATTTGTATGCAGCCAATGTAAAAACACCTAAATATATAAATCAAATATGCAGAAATCAGAAGGGAGAAGTAGACAATACAATAAAGGAAGGACTTTGAAATACTCTGCTTTCAATAGTGGATAAATCATCCACACAGACAATGACTGTGGAAGCATTGGGCTTGAACTATACTTTGGAGCAAATGGATATAACAGACATATACAGAACATTCCTCCCAACAGCAGCAGAATACATATTTTTCTGAAGCTCACATAGGACATTCTCCAGGGTAGATCATATGTTAGGCCACAAAACAAGCTTTAACAAATTTAAGAAGATTGAAATAATATCAAGTATCTTTTCCAACCACAGCAGTATGAAACTAGAAATCAATAACAGGAGGAAAATGGAAAACTCACAAGTATGTGAAAATTTAAACACACTTTTGAACAACCAATGGGTCAAAGAAGAAATCAAAGAGGGGGATAAGAAACACCTTGAGACAAACAAAGATGGGAACAGAATGTACCAAACCTTACAGGATGCAGCAGCAGGCCCCTAAGATATGATAAACACCAAGGAAAAATAATCTCAAATAAACACTCTAAATTACACCTAAAGAAAATGGAAAAAAAGATCAAGCTAAGCTAAAATTTAGCAGAGACAATAAAAGAACAAAGACCAGAGCACATAAAATAGTCAAGGAACACGATAGAGAACAACTAAGGGTTAGTTTGCTCAAGATAAACAGAAACGACAAATTTTTAGCTAGAGAGCCTAAACGAAAAGTGAAAATTCAAAATCAGAAGTGACAGAGGAGACATTGAGACTGAGGACACAGGAAAACTAAAGATCATAAGCCGCCACAATGAACAAGTACACAAAAACAAGATGGAGACCACTGAACAAACAGGTGAATTCCTAGAAACATATGACCAAGACTAAGGCAGAAAGAACTAGAAACTCTGAATAAAGTAGTGATGAGTAAGGAGGCTTAATCAGTAATCGAAACTCCCAACAAAGAAAGCCCCAAGTAAGATGGCTTCACTGTTGAATTCCAACTGACATTTAAAGAATTAATTCCAAGTCTTGCCAAAAATTGAATGCAAGAACATTTCTGAATTCATTATATGACATTATCATTGCCCTGATATGAAAGGCAGACAAGGACACTGCGCAAAAACCAAATTCCAGACTTGTATACCTGATGAACACAGAAGCAGAGCTTCTCATCAAGACACTGCCAAACCACAATCGTCAGCACATTGTAAGTCCACACAGTGATCAGGCTGGCTTTCTCCTCGAGACGTAGGAGTGTCTAACATATATAAATCAATAAACCTCTCATATTAATAAAATGAAGGAGAAACATAATTGAATAATATCAATAGATGGAGAGAAATTATTTGAAAAACATCTAACATCTTGTCACCATAAAACTCTCAACAACTCAGGTATAGACGGAATGTGGTATAAACTACTAAAGGGCATATCCGAAAGTCCATGACAAACATCAAAGTCAATGGTAAACTTGAAAGATTTTCATCTAATATTAGGAAGAAGATAAAAGATGCCCACTCTTGGCACTTCTATTCAAGATAG